>NC_137580.1:45597369-45649869 GCF_963210335.1 Falco punctatus | reverse complement strand
TCAGCCACAGTGTCCCACAGCACAGAGCTCATCTTACTGCTGGGTGCAAACCCTGGGTCTGGAAACACACGTGCACACCTATCATCCTCATTATTTGACTCATCCTATTGTGGCAGGAACTAAACATGAAGAATAAATAAAAAATACATTTTGGAGGGTTCAGGCTACTTTAAGCACTGCTGACACCAACTCAGTGCCTTTCTTCTCTGTCATTTCTTCTACTACAGCCTTTATAGGTGGTAGAGAAAGGCATGTTTCGGCTTTGCCATTTCCCTATGTTCGATACCATCTCCGTGGACAACTTTCATTGTTTTTTTTTTCTTGAGTTTTATTGCAGAGGCTGATGTTAACTTCCCTTGTTCAGCTGCCAGGGCAGCCCTGTTTCATAGTTTCTGTTCATTCATGTGTGTTCTTGAAGCTGCCAAGTTCATTACTGTTACTCTACAATTTCCCCACATGAAAAATGTCATTTCCTAACCCTGCATTTGACTCCGTAGCAATCCACCTCAGACATTTGTTATGCTTTGTGTTTTCCTTTAAATATAGTGTTCCTTTATTGCTCTAATTACCCAAGGAACTCTCATATACTCTGAACACTGTTCAGTGGTAATGTTTTTGGGGCAAGTTTACTTCTAGTCTTGTGTTCCATTTTCCAAAGGAATTTAAAACGATGGGAGGAAAAAGGAAAGAAAACAACTAACCTATCAAGCCATCTTTCCAATTATGTAAGAAAAGGTTCTTATGTCAACACCACACCTAATTATTTTGCACACCTTTTAAAATAATGATTCACATCTATATTCAGCTTGTGCATTTCACATGATCATCAACTTTAACCATACCACGTCCTTGCTCAACTTAAAAGCATCAGTTAATGGAAATTACTACTTCTGTGAGTAGCAATGCTGCCCTGAATTGGGCTACTCATGGGAGTACAGCTACTCAAGCATATCAGCGTCTGCAGGACAGGCTTTTAACTAGCCAGAAGCATGCGCACTGCACAGCATTGTTTAACCTCCGCAGATCTAAACACATTTTCTACTGCCTACTGTTCAAAATTTTCTTTTCAAATTTTTCCAGTCTGAGTGGTTATTTTCAGATACAGCACAGTATTAATTCTAAGAGAGGATTGCTACTGTCATTCAAACTT
Organism: Falco punctatus; assembly: GCF_963210335.1. Taxonomy (NCBI): domain Eukaryota; kingdom Metazoa; phylum Chordata; class Aves; order Falconiformes; family Falconidae; genus Falco; species Falco punctatus. Next base: position 45,648,719 of record NC_137580.1, on the reverse strand, counting down.
CAGCCATTTTTGCTATCCTCTGTTTAAAATCAATGCAGAAGTATTTTAGTCTAATAAATGTAGATTATCTTCAGTCTTTCATGACTTGGCAATAGCCAAGCCAGCAAATAATACAAAATGATTAAAATAATTTAGCATACACTTAGACACCTCTTTAAAACTGTACTTTTATTAACATACCTATATGTTATTACAGGAGGATTTTATTCCCTAGATGTATTGAAATGCAAATAAATAGATAATCTTGGGGAATTCTAAATATTTTGTGCTCAAGAACATGATGTGGATAGCATTAGAACAGAAATATTTGCATCTGATCCATAGTAGGCACTATTAGCAACAGTTCAAATGAAACAAGACTAAAAAATCCAAGGCATGCAGTTACTGATGTGGGAGTGCTGCTAGCAGTATTTTTAATTATCATCATTCTGTGGTAACCTCATTTATAAAAACCAACCTTTCATATTTTTAATACCTTTCACCACAAGGAACTCAAAAGTATCCAAATGCTCATTTTTGTAACCTCTTTTTTTTTTTTTTATTTCTTTCTTTATAATAAAAACAGTAAAGGTCTATTATCCATGAAGTTGCTCATTCACTGCACATTTCCATACTTTCCCATTCATTTTTATTGAAATCAGGCAGCAGTCCGACAGACCCGCGTTCTCATGAAACGGGGCAGACATCCTTTAACCTGCATGTATCGGTTTGTGAGGGTGATATGATCTCTCTGTTCACTACAAGACCACAGTTTTGTTAAGAGCTAAAAAAGACATGGACTCATTTTCCTTTGAAGCTGCTGCCTTGAAACCAGTAGCAAACCAAAGCCATCGCTGCTGCGAACCAAAGGTCACGTTGAGAAAAATGAAACCATATGTGAATAGAATAGGGCTCTGAAGCCTCACCGACAAATTCATTTTGAGGCTCACGCTATCTCTTTGAGGGTGTGTGTGTATGAACAGTCTCAAGAGAAGCGTTAACAAATATCTCTGAATTCTAATGTTAGCACCACCGCAGCATTTTAAACATCAACAGCCTCATGTACAATACAGAATATGAATTTCTATTAGTGAGAGATTGTATCCTGTTTTACACAGTGAAGTTTGTTATCTGCTTCCCACCTTAAATTAGGACTGGCTGTCTATAGGTAGCAACATGTAAAACAGCAATATATATTCATTCATCAGATCCATTGCAGGGCATTTCTCAGTTACTCTCAAATGGGGACAATAGAAACAATGTCCTTTAAGGGGAATGCTCAAAGTGCTTTGTGATTGTTAACAACAATGTATGCATTTAGGAGAATAAATAATTACATTATGAATTGGGGATAAAATTATACTGGAGAAATGCCTGTCTGCATGTAGCATAAAATCAGGAAAGTTCTGACTTCACATATCAGAGAAAGGGGGGGGAATAAATCTCACACACACGCACCCAAAATTTTTTTTTCTTTTTTTCATTAATTTTACTTTAAAAAGAAAAGTAGCCTTTCCCAGTGAAATGGAAAATCTGGAGTTCTCTGCTTTAAGCTTGGGAGAAAACAATATTTACTGTCATAGCACAGGGATTCTGTAAGCAGTGAACAATGAATGCTTTACTCACACGGCTGACCCAGTATTTGCAGACACACTCCTATTCAATTCAGTGGGAATAGGAAGGCAATTAACTCATCAATTGCTCATCATCAAGAACACAGAGCTGAAATAACAGCATTTATTTAAAATAAAAAAAAAGTTGAAGGCAGATAGTCACTTGAATTTATATTTATATTAATCTTTTTTTTTCAGTAGAACTATAGGTAAAATTTATCTTAGACCTGTTTTTCTTATCTCTGCAGTCTCACTTTCTTCACAAAAGGAGCATCCTGCTCCCTGTCTTTTGCAAAGAGTGCGTGTGCTCCTGTGTAGGTACAGAGGATTGCTTAGCATGGGCTCTGCTTCTCAGAGCTGAGGAATGCTTTCTGAGGTCTCTGTCTTCAATGGCAGAAATTGAGTATAAACTGAAAGCCATGCTCCTTTAAATTTCTGAATTGGAAGAAAAATGAAAATAAGAAATACGCATTTTTCAAAAGTGCACACTGATAAACACAGGGGCCTTTGGCAGGCAGAGGCATTTAAAAACTGACAGATTTATGCATCAGTAGGATAACTCAGTCAGACCTACTACAAAGAAACTTCACCCCATAAACTCCACGTCAAATTCATAATTTCTTTAAAATATCATGACTTTACCTGATCTAATACTTACAAGTAGTAGAGTGGCCCTCCTGGGTAAATAGCCTCACTGGAGCACAGTACCACCTTTCAAATCAGAATGCATCCAGTGCTCCACCCCAGCCTCTGGGTCTTGGTGTACACCTTGTCTGAAAACACACCAACCTCCCTTCTGCAACTGCCTGTTGCTATAAGCCATTTCTCATATACCTCTTTTTGGATAAATTAAATAAATGGAATTCCCTAAATATCTTAAAAATACACATCTTGTACCAGACCTAAGTTATGTTTTCAAACTTTTTTCCTGAAACTTTTCAATTTTTCCATTGTTCTTTTAAAAAAGTGGCATAAAATATGGCTATTATCTTAGCAATAAATGTAAATATATTGAATTGCCTGGAAACTATCTCTCTTGAATAATTTTCCTGGACAAAACTACCAATTTACAACTACTTTTTCTGATGTATAGGTCAACCACATTTTGATCCATTAGTAACAGGCTGCAACACCTTTATCTACTGCTAGTATTTAACTAGCTTAATGTCAAACAGATACAGAATTTTTCATGCCTTCTGTAGGAATCTCCTTTTCTTGAGGTTTCATCATATAATGTGGTTTCTTCTTTCTTCTTCTTTTTTTTTTTTTCCTTTGTATCTTTCCAGAAGAGAAATGGAAAGGAGAGAGGCAAAGAGATAATGTAAAATGTAAGCTGTGCAGTGCAGGGAGAAGAAATGTTTTTTATCACTTCATTTCATAGCTCTGTTTCATGGTTGGTCAGATTGTTTTTATAATAAATGAAAACCCAACAAGAAATCTGAATAAATAGCTGTTGGGTCAGCGTGCCTTCCTGTTCACTGCCATACGACTTCCATTTAGGTCTCTTTTTTTCCGCCTCCCACACATACTTTCTCTGCCTCATGGGCACTGTTTAAGGGGACCAGGCAGTGGGACAATGCTGTGCTTCAATAATTCCATCAATATTTTTGTGACTACTCCAAGCCATAGCCAGGGATGGGGCACACGGCACAAACAGGCAGCCACTGCACTTGCTTGCAATCTAAGTGGAAGAGATCTCCTGGGTCATGGACTGGAGATGCCTGATTTCACAGGCAACAATGCTGTTTCTCAGTCATCAAGAGCTATGAAAACTTTTTTTGCTGTTGGTTGGGAGTTTTCTTTGCCTTTGTTCTGCTTGTAGGCCACTCCAAAGACATTCTATAGCCTAGGTTTCCACCCAAATACATTCACGTGCCACAGTGCCTCTTCAGCTTCATCTCCCACCAAGGTGTTTACATTAACAGACTTAGATAAGTATCCAGATCTTCACTTAGCCTCCTTTTTGTCTGTTTGAAGGCTTTTTTCCTGGCAATTCTACAAAGTTTAGTTTTCAAGATCTGCATCACAGTCAGCTGTGACCAGCCAGCGCCACAGCCTCATTTTACTTCTCAGTCATTCCTGGACTGTATTGACATCTTCATTTCCAGTCCCTAGCCATGAACTTGTGTTTAGTACAATTTCACCGTTACCTCCAGTCCAGAAGTTACCAGGTTCTTTCTCTATGCTACTCTCTGATCCTCCTCCAGACTACAGCTAGCCCCTAGTTTTGGTTCATCAGCAAACACTATAATCAACCCCCTCCCGCCCTCCCTCCCTCCCTCCCTTCCTTCCTTCCTCCCTCCCTCCCTTCCTCCCTCCCTTCCTCCCTTCCTCCCTCCCTCCCTCCCTTCCTTCCTCCCTCCCTCCCTCCCTCCCTTCCTTCCTTCCTTCCTTCCTTCCTTCCTTCCTTCCTTCCTTCCTTCTGTCACAGTCACAGGTGAAAATGTTCAACAAGATCCAGTCCAGAAGTGATTTCTGAGTGACCATCTTTCAGGTCAGCACTTCTCACCTCAGGACTTCTCCGTTTTGTCCCACTTGAGCAGGCTTCTGACCCACTCTCTAATCCTTTTGCTCATTCCCATCTCCTCCAGTTCAACTGATCATTACCCCATATCAAATGCACTACTGAAGTCCAGATAGATGGTATCTAACGCATTTCCTTTGACTAGAAAATCGGTTATCTTATCAAGGGAAGCTATCAGGATAGTCTGGCACAATCTACCTTTGGTAGACAGGAGACAGATGGTAAAAGGCAGATGGTAAGGGAAAAAAAGGAAACCCATGCAGAGTGCAGGTCATCCTGGCAGGCAGCAACTGCAGCATGCCAGCACCACAGGCACTGACATCCTCCTTCAAGTAGCACAACAGTGGAAAGTTTAAGGAAGGAAGGTTTTGAAGCAGAAGAGTACAATAGCTTTGTGAGTAAATGGAGAACTCATCCAAAATGAGGGGGTTGGAATAAGAAAAAGCAATGAACCTGATGTTCATGTCTACCAGCATGACAGTTGACATGCTGAATGATGATGAATGGCAAAGGTGAGCAGGAAACACAAACAGTGTTTGTTTTTCTCATAACAAGAGAACTAAGAAATCAAATGCAACCGAACAAGCCAGTTTTCATTTCACATAATATGCAATTAAAACAGGGAATTCATGGAGACCAAAAGCCAAGGCCTGTACAACTCATGTAGCTGCGTGGAAGAAAAGTCTACCAAAAGCTTTCCAGCAGAAAGATAAACCCCTGTGTCAGTAAGTCCCTACAATGACAGGTTGCTGGAGCCTAATCAGGCATGCTTGGGCAGCAAAGCAGTCCCTGGTCTGCTTATTTTTTCCTTCTGCTCTTCCCTAGGGCCTTTGCTCTTAGACTTTTTGTGGGTTTTGTTTTTCTTTTTAATTTATTTCACAGGAATAAATTTTTCTTCTAGTTTTCCGCATGTGTAAGTGTTCAGAGATCCTTGAGAGCTTCCCATGGATGTTAGATCACCTTACATTTGCAGTCTTTCTTTTCATCCCAGGAACAGGCCCATACGCCTCAGGCAATATGATCTACCAGGAGTAATCAGTGATCTGCAAGTTAGCCTCTGCTTTGCTCTGAGCACCTCCTTGGAAACCACTTGGTCTCCGCATATCTACATCATATCATGGAGCAGCCCATGGTGAATTATTTCCACTATCCCACTGCAACCTTCTCTTCCTCTTTGAATCTGCATCAATCATTTATGAAAGTATTTTTTCCTAACTGTGCCTCAGGGGCCAATGAGCCATGGTCACTTTACGAATGAACACTTGAACTCATATTCCCCAATTAGTTTTATTTTACACATTAAGGATTAATGTCCAAAAGCTCATTGGCTGGTAAAATGCAAATACTTTTACCTTGACAGGAATTCCTAAAAATTATTTGAAAGCATATTCGATGAGGTCCCAGATGATTACAGCAGCGGCATTCACTAAGACTAAAGACTAGCAAATAATAAAGTTACTATGCTAAACCAAACCTGCATTGGGCTTTGATTTCTTTTTGAGGGTTGTACACAACTAATATAGTGCAGTAATACTAAAGCACTATTCAGTAAAACCCTGAGCAGTTACCATTTACAGTATATCATAGTCAGATGACAGCAGGAATGGTGGGAGTTCATTACAGGGACCATGAATTGTTGGAGGTAATTTAGATTACAATTTAAAGTTTAATTTAAAAATCTATCAACAAATGTGAAAGTGCTCGGGGAACATTTTAAAATGCACTTTAATCTCACCAGCACAAATAGCTTTTCAGAGCCCTAAACATCATCACCTGGAAAAACAGTAAAACTTTACTGCATCTTTAATTAAATTACAAACACAAAGGATAATTAACTTTTTTTATTTTTATTTTATTCATGCCATTGTTTCCCTTCAGAGTCAATATCTTCAAGTTGCAGGAACAGGATGTTATGAAGAAGTTTACAGCCTGCACATTCCCCCAGGATATTATTGCATCAAGCAGATGAAGTGCAATACATGTGCACGCACACACACACACACAGACACACACACACAGAATCGACAGAGGTACTAGAGACTGACTAAGATGTTCACCAAAGCATGTAAGGAGCTTGGTTTGAAAAAAAGAAGAGGAATGAATCAATCAGCCAGCCAGCCGAAAAGGGAAGGCAGACTCCACTGTCCTCTGCATGTACTGCAGGGGCCACACGGTTCATACCATAGGACAGCTGAGAGATTAGAATCCAGCTTGCTCAAGCTGTCCCCTCTCAGAAATGAAGCCATTCACTCACGTCTTGCATTTACCTTGACTTCCAAGGCCCCATCACCTCACCACTATTTCTTGGCTTGAAGGATTCAGAGGGCATGTATGAGTCTTCTCCATGTTTAATCTCTAGGTATGTATGGCCCAGAAATTGGTTTCCTTCACAAGCCAGATGCAAAACCAGGCCAAATTCTTAGTGGGCATGGTTACCCCTAATGACTCTGAACTATAGTTTTGATTTAATTTTATTTTCAACTTGAACCTGTCAGGGTTCAAACCTATGTTGGATTATGACTACAAATTGTCCTCGGGAAGCCCCTGAGCACTTGCTCATATTGAGATAATTACACTGGCATTGTCTTGAAGGAGGCTTATGCCAAAGCAGCCAAGGGTATGCTCATCTATGCAGTCTTAACTTGTGGAGTGTGTGAGAGAGACAGAGAGCAAACATGGGCATATGATAGTATTTGAGTAGCTTAAACTCCAAATCATAAGTGTTCTGGCTGGCTAGAGATGTGTGTAGAACAAGAACACAAAACTACCTCAATGTGATGGAAAGCTGCTGCTAGGAAAAATTTGCACAGACTGGGAGCAAGGTCTTTAAAATTCAGCATATTATTAAGGAGTCTGAGTTGAGTTCCTGAAAAAATCTGAAATCAGGCATTGCTGATGACTTCAGCAATGACACTTAGTTTTCCCTGAAGCCAGCAGGACTTCTCACTTGAGGAGAAGAAATAAAATCAAATCTGTTCTCTTTCATTGTCAGTGATTTTACTGAAGGACATGCCTATGTGTCTAAAAGCATGAACTGCAATTTAGTGATATCTGGGCTAATCTACTGATTTACTATCATCAAAAGAGGCAGTCCCATCACTGCCCATTTTCACCAGCTGCAGATCCTATTCTGGCCCTTGTGGTGCCTTCATACTCATTTGGCCGTATGGTATGCAGATCCAATCTGCTAAGCCAGCGGAAAAAGGTTTTTTTGTTGCATTGGTTTTCCTCCAGGCTGGCAAGAAAAATTATCTCAGAAGATGCTCATACAAGTACCAAAAGGGGTAGGATCACCTGGAGCGGGAAGAAACAAGACAGATTGTCCTCTTTCAGCTGCAGCGAGACATTACATCATTTCAACTATATTGTTTAAACAGCCCCTTTGAGAGATCTCTTTTGGGGCAAAGTGCTGGCCACAAGAGAGTTGGGACTGTGAGCAGACACATAGCCTCTTGTTTGGTATCTCTGGGAAACAGGACTTCTGGGCCGGCTTTTTTTGTTACGCGATTTCATCAAAGGCAGAGTTACCCCGTCAGCGATGCAAGCCAAACAGCTGCAAAGCGGTTTCAAAACAGAAGTCATGGCTCACTAGTACAGCGCCACAGCTTCCTTTTCAAAGGCACATCGCTCAATACAGAAGCAAAATAAATTTGGACTTGCCTGCAAAATACTGTGTAAGCATACCTAGAGAAGCATCTGACTCCACCATATTTTTTCCACTCCTGGGGCGAACAACCAAAAATATTCCAAATTTTGTCTAACGGCATTAGTCAGACGAATAAAAGACAGGAACATATGTGGTCGGTTACCACTGGACCGAGCAGCTTTATGAAATCCCTATCATGAGCCTTTGCTGCCCTCTGTACATGAATGAGTTACATGCTCAAGGCATATATATCAATAAGCACCTTCATAAGAGGCACAACCACCCTTCTGAACGTGCCGGTCCTGCTCCCCACCCCAGCTATGCTGGTACTTACATACCCGAGCAATAACCTTCAAAATCACCAAGACCGCCTGAGGTGATGGAGCCTACTGATTCAGACAGCCTGCACGGCCCCTCACCTACACGCCAAGAGAACTGCGCAGTGTTGCGAGATCCCACAATCAGGACTACGCCATAAAGACAAAGTCATGTGTAAACGTGTTAAATGATTATCGAAGGAGGTGGGCACAACACAGGGAGATGAGGGGGAGGGAGAGAGATTGCCATCCTCTGGAAATAAGTGTAGAACCTCATTAAATGAGCAGAAATAAAGAAATGAGCACAGAATAAAAGGAGCACCACACAAACTATATATCATTTTAATTAAAATCTACTATCTGCTAAATATATGTACAACTGTTGGATTTCCTGAGCCAACTGATTCAAATAGGTTTCACAAGGGCTCACAGATAAGGAATTAAAAAATAAAATCAAGGGTTCCTTGATAACTATCTGGAAACTGATCCTCTTTTGGGAAAGTCTTTATTTTATGTAAGTTAATATGGGAGGGGGGGTGTTGATCACAGAAGACAAGCCTCTTAATTCCTTTCAAATAAAATGAGCAGGCATGACACGGTGCTATCACAGAAGAGAAAGAGCTGCCTGTGTGTATTAAACGTTAGTGCTTTGCCTGCTTAATTATTGGTTAATCTAGCAATTTAACATGCTTCATTTAATTCTAATTAGGAGAATTAATAGGCAGGGAATAAAGATTTAAGTAGACTGGCACAAAACAAAACTGAGACTTAAACTGCTCTTGGAAAATGAAGCTGCTTTTTTTTTTTTTTAAATACCATTCCTACAGCCTCGCATGTCTCTCCTCAGCAGTGCTGCTATCTCAGATGGAAGGGCCTAGGTCAAACGGGTGATTTTAAAATACCCTGGGCCTGCTCCTCGCTTGGCACTGATGAGTGGAGCCGTGCGGATTTACACCAAGGACCAGGATCAGGGTGGTTCTTTTTATTCCTCTCCCTCTCCCTCTGAATCTAGACTTTGGGGTTTGGCTTCATCTTCTGAAAAGGACATATGATACGGTAGGAGATTACTGTATTATTTTTACACATCTCTCTCACTTTTTGTCTTTTTTTTTTTTAAGAGCACTGGGGGTAGGAGATAATTTAGTAGTGACACCGTCCTCAGGAGTTACACACCATTCATGTTAAGTGATGCCTTAACTCGTGGAATTGTAAATTATTTTATTCGTTCCTCAGTCTGATGCCTTCTTTATTTTCTCTCTCCTGGCAAAGCTTTGGGGGATGAAGACACGCTCCTTTTCCACTTCACCAGCTGGCTGCCTTCCATTCCTGCCGCCCCCAAATGTTACAGCCTGATTTGCATGGTGTGTTTGTCTTTGCTAATCAAGCCGCGTACTCTGACAAGTCCTACGACATTGGACATGGCTGTTCTTCTAATTAAGGTGCTAATTGAATTAAATGGCTGCGGTAATGAGCAGATGAGCAGCATAAAAAGTAAAGAGTCAGATAGGCCAATTAACAAAAGAGCTGAGCATAATTATAACATTTAAAATACATGCAGCTCTGTACCAATATTGTTAATTGTTACAGGGGAATTTATGATAATTGGCTCAACAACAGGCATGCAGGCTTAACCTGGGATGAAGCCTGTAATTAAAAAAATGATATTCAACACAAAATACAGAGCAGGGATAATTAACACTTGATTTACATAAAAGGTGTTTATAAAGTGAAGCAGAGTACTGCACAAATGCTGCACCAAACACAAATTCTCCTGAACCATGGCATTTAGCAGCGTTACAAAGGTATGAAAGCAAAGGCCAGAATTCAAGCTTGTTTCGGAGCCAAGCACGGGTCAAGGCTAACTTTCAGACTCAGGCGACCCTTACCGCCTTTTGCTAGCAGAGTTCAAACAAAATTATGGTCCCTACCCCGTTCGTACTTAACAGAGCCACGTCTTAAGCTGTACCCCATCTGTGGATGCCGCTGTGCCTGCTAAAGAGCACTTTTAGCAGCTTGAGCTGAGCTGCCTACACTGTAGCACAGCTGCCTGGGCAGAAAATCCCTCTCAGACACCAAACAGAGCCTTGTCTCTCCAGCAGAGGCTCTCCCAGCACCGGCGGAGCGGCCGCGGCTGGCTGGAGGGGCTCACCCGCCATCACCAAGGCAAAGCCCTCGGAACAGTCCTGGCAGCCGTGTGGACTTGTACCTGGTGGATTATGATTTTTTTTTTCCCTTGTTGCCTGCAGAGCTCTGTCCTGCCTTCCCCTCTGTTCTCCTTCTCCTCCACCACCTTCACGCACAGCATCCTTCCGCTCCCCTCCTCAGCACAGCCCGCAGAAGATGACATTGATCTGAATTCTCTCAGGCCAAGGAGGGGCTAGGACCTCAATCTCCCATGGCCTGCTTAAGCTCTCTAACCCGTACACAAGCATATATGAAGGCACATCATGGATGTAAACGTTCACATTTAGTAAAAGGCTGAGGACTTGGAGCCGTGTGCATGCAAAACCTCTACTTGGATACGCCATCATGCTCAGTCATTCCTATGGGCTGCCTGCTAAGTTTAGATCATTCCCTACCTGGCACATTGGCTGTCTGGGCCCATGTGCTAAGAAGCCAAAGCCACAACCACCCTGTGAACCCACTCCCAGCAGACCTCTGAGAATGCCCACTTCTTTCCTGCAGGTCCACAGACATTCACCCTCAGCCTGCAGACCTTCAGTGGCTGGAGGACACTTGCATTATAGGATGTAGAAATGGTCCAAACTCAGCTGCAGCTGACACAAAAATGAAAAACACCATTATGGGGTTTTTTTGTGGCTTTGTGTTTTGTTTTTTGTTTTCATAAAAACTGGAAAAAGAGTAGTGACATTGACAATCTCATGCTCCTCAGGCTTGTTGAAGGAAAACTACAAATTGTTTTGGTGCAAACTATCTTCTGACACATGTTCACTGCCACCATGAAATGTCAGTAGCTTTGTCTCTTAAAGCAATCATAATTTTTGACAAGGTCTATGTGCCAACACGAAAATGTATACTTATGGCTATCTGAGAAAGAGCAAGTCAGAAGCTCCTCAGTTATACTAAGCATGTCTTGCAAGCAAGTAGGCAGAATCAGTGGGAGTCATTCAAGAAAAGTACAGAACACAAACACAGACATGTAGGTTTCTATATACTTTTACGTTTGTGCTGCAGGTGCCATTTTTTACCCGTCTGCTCTCTGCCTGCAGGAGGGTACAGCACTGAGACAGTTAGTGGCTGGATGCTGTAATGCAAATAAGCACACTGCAGTGATCATCAGAATCACATTTTGTCTTATCTGTGATGGTGTCCAAGGGAGGAAAAGAGCACAGCAGCATTTTGGTGATTTTTAAAAAGCCTATGGTTGCCAGCTGTTGCCAGAGCAATGTTGAAAACGCTGCAGGGGTCTGTTGTGAGAGGGTGATAGCCAAACAAGGAGAGAAAGACAGTTTCTAGCAGTGAGATCAGGAGACATCTTCAGCCAGGAAGGGTGGCTGAGAGTCTAAAATGTTTTGAAGTTAAATGGTAACACCGACAGGAGAGGTAGCCAGGGTTTTATCAGCGTATGTTTCCTTTCCTTCTTCTCCCAGCCAATAGCCATAAACCTGATTAGTCCACCACTTCATCCCTGAATCTGACACTCCACAGAGGAAATTAGGAACAAACATGAGTACTGTAACTAAAGCAGTTTGTAGTCAGTTGTGTGCTATGCATCACTGTACTGTTAATCACCATAACAGACTCATTTATCCCTAAAGTCTCTTTGTGGGTCTTTGGCAGAGAAAAACAATGTGCTAAGCTAACTCTTGATATACACATCGCTTTGGAATACCTTGCATGTGAACAGGCAATAGAGAATTACATTTTGGACCAGACCAGAAACAGAGATGTTGACAACTTGGAGAATTTACACATAGAGATTAAAATCATACCTTCTTATTATTTTTTTAATACCTCAAAATATGTTAGGGCTGGAACAGAAACAAGCAAAAAGATGGGACCTTTCCTCAAAGATCTTGGCATTTTAGGTTCTGATCCTGGAAATGCTTAGGCACAAATCTAAATGAGGGTGTAATTACTTCTACTGAACTTAATACGGCTAATTATATGGGCAAAGCTGTGTGTGGGGAATCAATGTTAATTATGCATAACTTTTGTCACATAATATACCAGCCTGTAAGGAAAATTACTTATACTGAGAGTATTGGCTGCTGCATGACCAATTATACTCTGAAACAGTGCATTGACACAACTCTCCTTACCATGGAACCTTAAAAACAGCCTTTTATTGCAGATTAAGGTAGAAAAACTTCTACACTAATCTAATTTCTTTGACTTTAAAACATGAATATTTTAGTAGCATTTAAACTGAAAGAGAGGAGATTTCAGTTAGATAATAGGAAGAAATTCTTTACTGTGAGGATGGTGAGACACTGGAACAGGCTGCCCAGAGAAGCTGTGGATGCCCCATCCCTGGCAGTGTTCAGGGCCAGGCTAGATGGGGCTTGGAGCAACCTGGGCTGGTGGAAGGTGCCCATGCCCATGGCAGGGGGGTTGGAACTAGGTCCCTTCCAACCCAAACCATTCTATGGTTCTATTATTTTCTAGTTTTCAGTGAATAAAAATATTTATAATGCTTATTCATATGCAAATTTATATTTCACATAGATGGTCAAAAATTCAGCCCCCCAAAATCACTAAAAAAATGACTAAAGCCAGAATATCCTGAAGAAGAGTAGCAGTCAGTCAGTTGTTTTTATTATTCAAAAAATTGTATAATTCCATAGTTTATACACAATTATAGGAGAGCCTTTATTTCTTTATTCATCGAAACTTATTGCTAAGTAGTGATTGAATAGCTGGTGTGAGCTACATGGGGTTTTTTTTGCCACATGGTAATATATCTGTTCACATAAACAGTCAAATGTGCACACTTGAAAATCAATTTCAACTCATTTCTTTTCGTATGCCAAAATTGCAGGCCATAATGTTTAGTCAGCATGCAAAAGTTTGGTAGATATCTTGGCCAATAAAAAATTCAGATCCCTGTCCAAAGGCTGTGAGTCTAATAGATGTAGTGAACATATGAGAATCAACAAGTGACAGGAGGTAAGTCACTGGAAAAATTCTTCTAATATCTCACATATGCTTTCACTCAATCACATTCTCCAACATTTGCTATGGTCACAGGTCTATCCTGATGCATCACAGAGGTTTAAGGTGAAAGGATATTACATTTTATCATAGGATGTATCATAAAGCCAATAGTAGCAATGGGAACAAGAAAAAGCTGAAATAAGATCTTCATGGACCATTCATACATCTCCTGTACAAAGACATGTCCAAAGAAAATATTTCAATTCAGCTCTAAATCTAATTAAATTATGCAAAATAACTATTTTGATATGATTTTTTTCAAAGGAAAAAAAGTCTTAGTAAACTCAAAACTTTCCTACCACCTACTTCAGTTTTGCAGACACATAATTTTCTGTTGAGCAGATTGAAAAAAAAATCCTGACCAGTGAGACTTGTAACGGTAAAGTCAGCTGTAGATACGAACTCAAGGGTTTGCAGAAAACATACTAAATGATGATTAACATGCAAAAGATGATTAAAAAGAGGACTGAATATTCATTGAATTATTTTGCTAAGGTAATACTGCTCTAGCAGCCACAGCAAGAGCTGCTCACCCACCCATGTTTGCCTAATACAAGTAAGACTACCATAGCTTTCACCAAGACCTAAATATTTGCAGAACGGTGTCCAGCCACGGTTTCCTAGGACGAATGTATACTGTTGGTTAATATTTTCAAATTTTCCAAAAGCATGTAACAGAAGAGCAAGGAATGTCAGCAGTTGACAGCAGTATCATTTGCTTACCTGTGCCCTTTCAGATATATAGGTACATCCTCATCGCAGAAAAACATAATACAGGGAACTGCATCAGTGAACTCGATGACAGGTCTACAAAGGAGGCAATCACCATATCTTTGGCTGTACCAGGAAAATGGTCATATGAGAGAGGCTCATTACTGAACTTTCCAGCAGGGTTTTACCCAGTACTGCCAGCTTTAAGAAATTCAGTAATTTGTGAGTCCAAACAAAATGAAAGAGACATACCTTGGCTGACAAAATCATATGGCTCCGGGAGCAGATGCTTTAAGGGAAGGATAACACTTCTTGCTGTAAGATCCCAGCAGAGGTGATGATATGACATAGGTGAGAGTGCCACAGGATAGACTTGAAGTAGCAAAGATCAGAAACAAGGTCCACAAGTGTTAGGAAGAAAAGATTTTTACTGTGTGTTAAAAAGCATGTCAACAATCAGAATGTGAATACCCCATACAGGGGCTTTAACCTGACCGTCTCACTTTCAGTCTGGGTAGTGTATATTCTACCCCAGCCCACCCATGCTTCAGGTTATGGTTCTCTCCACCAGCATCAGCAGGATACGTCCCTGTATCACCTTCAAAGGGACCTTAGTTTTTGTGTTTCCGGTGTATTAGAGGTCTGGTTAACTAGCTCCAAAAAATACCAGGAACAAAGGAAGAAATTAAGGGAAGTATGGCGGTGGCCCAGCCTGCAAATAAAGGAAGAAATCTCCCACAACACGAATGTTTAAAAATAAAAAGACCTCTATAACCGTAACCTGGCTGTGTAATTTATGTGTATTGGGAATCTTTCAGCCGGCCAAAGATGCTATAATGATACCATAGGAATCTGACTATGAATTTGGCATATCAGTTTTGAAAACATGCCCCAGGGTTTCCAAGCTGCCATAATTTTACTTGAGCAGTAATGGAATAAATACAATCTAGATACATGTTGCTCTTCTTCAGCATAACTACTTCTTCAGGCAGATTTACCATAACGCACTCTGAACAGAAAAACTATGGCTCATTTACAAATGTAATTTCAATTGAGGATAGTTTTCCAATCTTCTTTCATTTGAGTCTCAATTGAACTTCTTCTCCTTTTTGATGGCATGATTAGACATTGTGAGAGCTGTTGCAGATTAGTCAAGCACAGAGAGAGTAAATTGGGAAGGATGTTTTATCAGTGCACGTCACAATATATGAAAGCAGATGTGTATGCTCTGAGCTGTTCCCTCAAATTACTGTTATGGAATAATTTAGCCCTTTTGATTCTCACAGATTACTGCTTCCACTGATCATGCTGTCAAAATCAAAGTGAGCACTTCATTCCGCTTTTATTCATGCCAGATCTATTTTGCTTTCATAATGAGCAGATATTACCACTGCACAAAGAGGATAAAGACATTCACAGTGATAGATAGGCGAGAGATTAAATGGGATCTTTATGACTTCTTCAGCCATCAGTTCTGACTGTGCGATAAGACGAGTCGAGTTGGGCACTGATTTGTTCTTTATTGGAGCCAATATTAGCATGAGCTTACCAGTGCACAGTCTGATAAAATCCATTTAAGGTGGAATCTGTATAACAAATCCTGAGCTACAAGAACTTCTGCTATAAAATGCATCTTCAGCGACACCTGCAAAGGTAAAATATTCCATTTCAGAATTGTAACTCCTTACTTTCTGGGGCAATAATTAATTTATGATTCTGTGATTTAAGGTCACATTAGGATTAGTGACGCTCCTGGAACCTCAGCTTTAAACTCTCACTCTCAAATCACCACTTAGTTTGCTGTTGTTCCAAGGGATGTTTGGGCAACCCCTTACAAACCAAGCCTTGCCTGACCTACTCAAGTTTTCGAAGTTGTGGGGCAAAGTTTCCCCACTCTGCTTGTCATTAGGCTTTCCATGTGCCTCACAGTCCTGCTGTGCACACAGCCTTTCTCCCATCTTCCCTCCAGCCTGCAGAAGGAGCAGTGTTACCTGTCTATAGCTTGCAAAGTCCTTTGCCATAGAAGGTCTCATAGAAATACTATCAGATAAAAAAGGCCAGGTAAAATGTATTATAGGCAAATTGGAAAAGGGTGGAAACTTGGACCAAACCGGGGAAGTCCACTGGAAAGTCAAGACCTTGATAAATAAAGACTGTCATGCTTCCTTTTCTAACACCTCAGGCTGGGGGTCACATGTCTTTCCAGCAGCACGAGTCTTGCTGTTTTTCATTCTAGCAGCAGATCACAACGAAGTTATGGAAGGAATGGCACCTGAACCATGCTATCTGTCACTGCTGTGGAGGCTGTGATTGCTAGGAGAATGGGAGTACATGAGACATGTATTTCCATTGGGACTCAAGCCTGTTGCTCAGCTGAAGGCCCAAACACAACATTTCCACCTTGGGATGCCCTGTTCTGCTGTCATTGAAGGAAAGACTTATTGCAGATAAACCTGTGAGTGGGGATTAGGATCAGCATCCAGATGGTTGTAAATGGTTGCATTAATCATACCCAAATTATCTGTGGATTTTTCACTAGCAAAACAAAGGAAAAATCTTCTGAGGGACAGATTTTCTAGGAGATCTGACTCCATCATGCTGCTGGGATTAATCTTAAAGAGCTGAAGGGGTTGGGGGCCAATTTTTGGTTCCAGATGCCAATTTCAAAGCATACAAAAATCAGTTCCATCCTGTTTCAAGGCAAAGGTATTTGTGTACTTAACACATTTATGTGATTTACTGTTCCTCTGGACTATGAGTGGGCCTAAAAGCACCAAAATTGGAGTCTCACTGAATTTGGCTTTGTTCCAATCCTTGCTGAAAGACCACTCTGCACTTTGTTAGGTTTTCTTCATAGGGTACCCATGATCCAGCCTATGGCTCTCTCTGCACATGGAGACTCCATGAGGACTCTGCAAATCTTCCAGTCCTCTACAAGACTACTCAGTAGCTGATGCTATGCAGTTACTCACATTCACTTCAGCCAATATCATAAGCTTGTTTCATATCTGTTTAAACCAACACAAGCAACAGGGAACTGGTTTTTTTATCCTTCCTTTGGTTTATTATGATGAAATAGCTCAACTGCTTGGACAAAAATATATTCAGCATGCTAAAGAAGCAGTTGGTTAATACATACTTCTGTAGGGAAGTAAAGAGATAATAACATAAGAGATAACGCCCTATGATGACCTGGCTATATATGTAATTTCTTGCATCTGTAGTAAGTTATATATATAATTCTCATTCATATATTAGCCAACATTTTATTTCGAAGTATAAGTCCAACTAACTCAGTTGACATCACGGTAGTGAACTTACTCCTGTGTGATCAAAATGGGCAAATTATACCAGGTACGTGTTTTGTTTGGGTTTTTTTTAATCAAGTAATATTTTATTATTTTTGTCATGCACTGGAATATTAAGATAGTCTCAATGGAAACCAACGTTTGCTGTCTTCTCCAGTTCTCTAAAATGGCTTTGATTCCTGATAACGTTCTCCGTTGTGATATAATGCAGCAGGATATATCTTGACTTAAAAGGACAACCAACTATCCATGTATTCAAAAGGGTTTTTTTTTATGTCTACTGTTTTCAGATATCCATCATGCAGTCTTCACATGAATGTACAGTAAGCAATAAAGTTTTTGCCAACATGAAACAGTCTTAAGTAGGCAGGTACTATAAAAGCAGTGAAGTAGGATCACTCTGAATGCACTGCCTTTACCTTAACAGCCACTGGCCAAAATGTCTTTTATTCAGCACTATTTTTCACATTTTAGGATTAAATATGGAGAATTATGTGTGGATTATCAGGGAACTTCAACATTTTAGGAGAATTACAGAACTAAGCAGGCCCCAAACCCAAGCAGGAATTGAGATTATGTTTCTATACCCTTTTCAGTGAATAAGCCAAATCCCAAAATTCTGTTAAAAATATTTTCAAATAAATATCATTGGAAGAAACTGAAACTTTTATGGATATCTCAAGAATGTCAAGGCTGAAAAAAACATAATACAATCCAAATGAAGCATCCAGAAGCCATTATTCACCTTACAATACAGATCATCTGTATTAACAGACAGGTGAATAGAAAATCAATGATAGAACACCACCGACAGAGTTCACACTCAGTCTCAGTTAGAAGTGCTGAGCTCGCTCATCACCGAATGAATTCAAGGAGGCCAACAGGTCTTTGTCATTAGCCATCTCCTATTTTCTTCTTATTTCAAGTTCTGTCGCAAATTTGGTATTTGGACCAAATTTGTAACCTATTTTTTACAATTAATAGGTTTTCTGAGAAAAAAAATCCTGATCCGGTCTATCTTTTGTTTTGGTTTAAGACAATAAAAAAATCCACAGTTTTGAGATAGCAATGGATGATTTCGATTAGGTCAAAGTCATTCCTTTGCACAGACAATACAACCCCAAATAGGCAGGCACTACCCTCCACCATATAACACCCCAGATTAAGACTGACAAATGACAACCTCTACTCATTCTGCCTTGTATTACCAATATCCTGTAGGTAACAGTCATAAACAATTTTCTTGTATTCATCCGTGAAAAGACAACTCCCCGGTGCTCTTAAATGGCTGGGGATAGATGACTCTTGTCTCCAACCCAGTGGACAGTGCTGACCAGAGGCAAGGCGATGGCAAGATACATGTCCTTACAGACTGTGGTGGCAGCTGCATTACAAGTATATGCCAGTGTAGAAGAACCTATCAAGAAAAAAACAACTATCAAATGGGTCACTGCACCTTGCAATGCACATCTTAATGTTCCTTAGCACGTAAAATCTATCTTTTCTTAGGCAATCAGGAAGTGAATTAAAAGAGCTCTTCAAAAGAATGCCATACTAGGGACAACTACAGGAATTAAATTTATACTAGTGAAACAGTTCTTGCTTAACCTGGCCTTACTATTATTCATCTGAAAGAACACAAATAGATTGAAGATATGTAGTTTACCTGTTTAAAAATCCACAGATACCGAAAATGCTTGAGCTGCCAATGCCTTTTAGTTGGAAACCAAGGAAGACTCCCTGCTATTGTTATAGCAAGAGGCTGGAGAGCTGGGGTGAAGTTTTGATTCTGTCTGGCAAGACAATTTGATCTGCTTCTCAGTATCTGAAGTTTAATCATTTATTCTCTTTCTTGTTTATTTCCATTTTAATTTCATTGAGAAAATGACTATAAAATCAGCATCATCTCTATACACAGCGGTTTTGGTATTAGGGTATTATTACCAATGAGCCAACAAACATTATATAACTCATAATGCTGACTTTTCTGTGAAGACACATGCGGATGACCTGCTGTTCACACATGGATTTGATTCCTCCCAGACAAACACACAAGCACACATCTTCTGGCCTCAGAAAACTGTTTGGTATACAAATGGTTTAGAGTATAATTACAAGAAGAGATACAAAACAGTGAACGATAACTTTGCATGCATGTGGGCATCTTTCTTCCAGACAAAGCATTTTGTCATATCTCTTCCTCAGCTTCCCATCCTGTAAAATGAGGATAATCATAATTATCTCATTGGCATGGAGACAAATTAACCAGTCTTCAAGAAATGCCATAAAGGTTTTGTATGTTTTGTGTTACAGTACCACAAAATACAAACAAAAAGATGATAAATGAATAATGCAGCAAAGGAAGTTAAAGCAATTTGAGTAAGACACCCAGTCCTGGAAATGCAGTTGAATATGAAGCTTGGGGAGACTCAGTATTCCATATGGCAATCAAAAATATATCTGATATAAAGCATTGCTGTAAAAATGATCATATTCATTCACAATGTGATTTGTGCCAGTGTTATGGCATTGCTTTATTTTGTGTCTGCTACTGCTGACTGTGTTAATTGCCATCAGTAAATCATTTTACAGTTTTGGTAGGTAGTGGCTAGGTACTTGGCATAAGTTCACAAACTTCTAGGCTAGTGCCCACAGCAAATGTTACCTAAGTGGTACATCTTGGCACAGCAGACTGCACTAGCCACCTTTCCAGACTTATGTTGCAACACAAACAAGCTAGTAAGGAGCAAAAAGGATTTACCATCAGCCAGACTCTACTGCCCATACTGTTTCTCCATCCTCCAGAGGCAAAACCACACTGCTCCTTGTCTTAGCTACACTGGAGCTTTCCTTCTCCAAGTCCCTCCTTCCTCCAACACCTCCTTCTCCTATGCTCCTCGGAGCTATTTAACCACTTTGTGGGGATGAGCTACAGCTGTACATCGTCAAAGCAAGGCCACAGCTGCATATTATCAATGTCAATCAACCCACTGCCTTCATTCCCCTACAGACTTACACCAGGCACAGCACTACCATACACCTGGAGCATGTTTAGGATGGCCAACAGCAGCTCCTCCTGCTCCCAGAACCAGGAGCCTTTACGCAGCTGGCCACAGCACGGGGAGAATCACCTATAGCACAGGCTATAGGTCAAAAGCATTGCCATGACCATGGGTAAGAACATCTGGATTGAAATAAACCTAAATTGGGATGACATTAAGAAATGGTAATGATTTCTGACATAAATGAATTATGGGCTGGTGCCATTCTCAGAAGAACATTCTTATCTTTGCTAAAGTTACCTTAAGGAGATAAGGAAATACATTAAGAAGGAACCTAAGCCATTACTCCAGCTAAAAAGCAAGGTGCTCAAAATAAAATATCACATTGAAGGATTAGTGGCCATTACTGCAGGTAGGTACGTGCCATATGCTGAATGCTATACTGGATTGATGCTGTTTATCTACACCAGTCTTAAAAGGTGTCATTTTTAAACAGAAATGTATTCAAAGGTCAGGGAAACATGGCTTTCATGGACAGTGAATTGTCAGCATACCTGAGAGGCTTATGAAGAGAAGACCTTCTGGTAATAGTTATTTGTATGTCATTTTACACTCCATAGGGATGAAAACAGAAAAAATGAGAAAACGTGGCATTATGAGTTAATATAAATCTTTCTGAACCTATGAAAGCAGCTTCTCATTCAAGTTTAACCTGAAAGAACCATTAATGTCATAAGCATATGGCAATATGTAACTCAAAATTGTTCAGGTGGCCTAATATGCTTCCTTTATAACAGATGTAAGACATCCAGGACCTAAAGCATTGGTGAGAAGAATTGTTTTTGTGCTTGTATTCATCAAAGAAATAGCCAGAACATCAGACTAAGAAAGAAGAGAGGAAAGACATATACCAGCTTCTTAAGTAGCATGGCCCTTAGGAAAAGCCTTAAGAAAATCGAGGTCGTTGTAGCCCAAGTGTTATCTTAAATTTGAAGTGATGAGAAGCCATAGCAGCTCTTGTTGCCTGGCCTCTGCCCAGTTCAGGGACACAAGACAGTGCAGCCTTTGTACGTACATTGGACCAGAGGTTCCCACAGCCCAGTCATTCATTTATTAACCCTGGAGGGGCCATCCAGAGAGCCTTGGCTGAGTGCTGAGAACAAAAAAAAATGTCACAATAAGGGATGCACAGTCAAGGAGGGTCCCTGCCTGGGATGGGCACAGGCAGTGACAAGAAGTAGACACCACCAGAATCACCAAATGGGGAACGAGATGCCTCTGCCTTCCCCTTTTCCCCGATTTACATCAAATGTGCTACCTGTGTTACCTCCATCACAGTCCTGTGAGCTCACTTCCCCGGAGTGAGGGCTGTGCCCTAGAGCAGGTACAGCCCTGCCCTGGTGCCTTTGGGAGCAAGGCAGCTTCAAAGAAGACCAACAGATTATATTTGTATTAAAGACTCTTGTGAAATCGTGTAAGCATTCTGCATTGGGTAAATTAGTTGCCATTCTGCATTTGGCAAATACAGTGTTTGCAATTGCCGTGTTGTTGTGCCTGCTACACAAGGCAGGGGTGATGGGTGGCACACAACCACCACGTCCTTCACACCAAACGTGTTTCTCCTGTCCACGCTGAGGAGCATGGGCAGACTGCTGTGAACAGCATTGTTTAACTGCCTTTTGAATGACATTCTGACCATTCATTAACCTCTCCTGTTCCCCGAGTTAAGCTACTGTCAACATTTAAAGTTTTAGCAGGGGAGGAGCAAAGCCACTATAAAAGTAAAAAACAAAATGCTTCAGAGTACTAGAAGATGAAAGGAAGAAAAACAACTGTTTCTGATGTTAAATTCAATGGCAGTAAATCCCTTTCTTTTTTCCCGTAGTTTTTGCAGAAATAATTTACAGTCCAAAACGTATCTTGTGGCATACAAATCAATCTGTATTGAGCCTGCCTGCCATTAGAGAAGGTCCAGAAGGGGGAAAAATAAAAATGGACTATAAACAGTTGCATTGTGACACATTTTTCACGTTGAGGTTGTCTGTTAATTATGTGGTTCACAAAGGACAGCTTGGACTTTTATTTAAAATCCAAGCTGTCCTTCTGAGGATGGTCCTTGTTGTGCAGTAAGGCCAAGGGACTACCAGGGGGCTCGTCACTGCTGCAGAAGATCTGGCTCTGGAGTTGTGCAGATGTGCTCTGCTTGGTCCTGAAGCTGCAGCAAGCCTAAACCACCCATTGGTAATGAACACCAGCAAACAGCCACCCAAACAAGGCTGTGCTGCGTCACCCCAGGTGCCAGAACAAAAGCAGCTCCCTTTGGTCCACCCAGTGTGTTTTAAATACTTTGATGAAGTTTCCACCTTAAGGATTGTGGGGAGAAAAAATAGAAAAGCAAATTGCGGAATGTAGAGTGAAGTACTTGCGATCCTTGTGACAAATACTAATGTATAAATCAGCAGCCCAATCCAGGCCCGGGCCGCTGATCATGTTCTTTGCTGAAATGTCACCTGTTCCTATCTAACGATTTGCATAATGCAAAGCTTCTCACTCGTAAAATACAGATTAAGAGGGGAAGCAAAGAGTCATTCTCGAACCATGGAGCCATTTCAAACGAAAAAAAAAGAAAAAACAGTCTTTACTATTAACCCTGCCATAGCCATAGGCTTTATTTCCCCTTTTTTTTTTTTTTTTGCATTTGAAACGTCAGCTCCATTTGGAAAGGAAAATAATCAGATAGATCCAGCCTTGCCTTTTCAATATGTTTGCTTCATTTCTGTTAGACTCTCAAATTCCACATGAACAGAAGTGAAATAATTAAACCATTTAACATGGGAACTTTAGTGAAACATTTAACTGGTCTCATAGAGCCTGTCTGAAATGCATGGACATCTATTGACAGATTCCTGTCAGCTTCAGTGGGGTAAGGTTCTAGCAGCCATTTTGAGGAACTTCCTTCACTATTTCTTCCCACATATTTTTTTTATTTACCATAAGGTGTGTGTCTCTGAGTGCCATCTCACTGCCTAGCAAGAAGACAGGCTTTTTTTTTTTCTTTTTTCTTTTCCTGCAGTAAAGACAACAGTGCTTAGCGCCACACAAAAATTCTTTTAAATCAGCTTTATGCAATGTTAGTTTTGTATTGCTAATAAAAAGCATTCAGAGTACAGCTGGAACGACAGAATAAAAAATAGAAAGGTATGTTGGACTGAATATTTCAGGATTGAAAACAATTGTAATTGTGAAGAGTTAGGATGAGGCTTATCCTTTCCCACACTATTCTAGCAAAAACTGGTCTCCTGCAGAGCTCCCAGTCCTCCCTGCAAGCAGCTGGTCTTGGCCATCACTGGGTGCTGGTGTTCATTGGGCTCAGGCTGGCATCTCCTTTGCTCCAACTGACTGCACTGTTCTGAGGCAGAGTTTAAGTTATTCAAGGGATGGAGGCTGTTTGCTTGCAAGAGCTTCAAACTTGTATATGCGTGTATAATGCTACAAGGGAGGCCATGGTCCTGCCTGCAGCATGTGCCACATCATCTCCCTCAGGCCAGTTGTGTCTGGCAAACCCCCTGCACAGTCATTGGCAAGGGCAAGGCATTTATAGTAATTTAAGGTCTCTGTACCTAAAAAACAACTTCTTTCGGCATACTGTTGTGACATGATGGGAGATGGGAGCATGTGCGGATGCTGCCATGTCCTGTGTTTGATTGCCTGCAGGCAGCGGTGGGGGATTTTCAGTGGAACGGGTTTTATTCTGGCATTCCCCACCGGCCTGCCAGGGCCCAACCCCATTAACCTTCAGGGAATGGTTCAAAGCTTATCTATTTTCTTGTGGTCCTGAACTGCAAGTTGCTGAAGTCTGCTTGCATCCTCTGGCAAGAGAGGGGGTTTAACGTGTCGTAATGAGTTTGCTGCACCCCGCTGCACCATGCGGGTGCTTCTGTTTCTTTCAGGAGGCTGCATTTGCTCACTCACCACTGATTAAGCAGTTTCATGATTTTTTCCCCAAGGTTTTTAAATCTTGAGGAAAATAAAGAAGTAAACCTGAGCATAATAAGGTGCAGTAATAAATGCTAGGGCTGCAGCCATTTCTCATATGCACGCCCATGGGCAGCAGTGGCAAGCATGCTACTTGCATGACTAAGGATTGGGCCAATTACTTTAGGATAAGGCAAAAAGCTTTGAAATATTAGCCATTTTCTGCTTATTTAGAGGTACTTTTTTGATGATACAAATCTGAACAGGAATAAGAGTTTGAAAATAACCTGAAGTTTTCAGAGACCTTAGGACAGAAAGTGTGGTGAAATTCATCATATTTAAGACTTGCAGAGGTCACGTAGGAACAAAAGCTTTTACATGATGCTGCAAGGTGAGTTTAGACATAAAATTCAAAACTGATTTCCACAGGACTCATGAAACAGGCTTTTCAGTAGATCTCCTGAGTCTATCTCCTCATGTCTGAGGGATAACCCTTTCCCACAGAGGGTGACTCCCCTGCTGACTGACTGCTTTCACAAAGCCACTCAGAAATTTCCATGACCTTATCTGTTCAGTCAAGATTGTCCAAAAACTGTGACAAAAACATGGACAAGCAGTGACATACAGAGTAGGACTTCATGGAAACGAATCTAAATATGGAAAATACGGAGATGCAGCTGATGAGAGGAAAGTAGAAAGGGGGCATCAGAGACAAATTTTATATTGCTATCCCAGAGAATTCAACATAAGCTTAACTACAGATCATGTCAAATGGTTGGACGTGGATTACTGTTTTTTCCCTCCTTAACCTTCTCATTCTCATTTTATAGTTTATCTTCTTTCAATATCCAGTCTAAAAAGAGATACTTTCTGAAGTCAAGGACAAGAATATAGGGCTCAGAGAAAAGTTACTTGGAAGAGAATCTGACTAGGTTCTAAGAACTGATGTCCATGAAGACTGCCAAAGGGAAGTTGTTTTGTAATACTTGTAACAAAAATAGGCACAACTACGATACAAACATTAAAAAAAGTTACCGGGATCATTTTTCTATGAACTGTCTGTGGTCATCTCTTCTTCGTGGTACTTCCAGTTTTCTGATGTGGCATAGGCAGGTAGAGAAAGGTGAGAGTAATGCTAAGGAGGGACAGGCTCCTATTACACCTGGACTTTGCCCTGTTCCATCACCATTTTCTTCTCCATTAGAGATTCTTGATCCAGTTGTTATCTTCGCTCCTGAGAATCTGCTGGCAGTTCACCCTATAGTGCCTTCTCTTCCTGGAATTCTATGGACTAGGTGGTCTAATGGGTCTTTTCCATCTCACATTCTGTGATTTTTGTCTTTATACAGTACTTCATTCCCTGTTTCCCCTTCCATCTCCTTCTGCAAATTGAGACTGGCTGAGGGAAGGCTTAAAAGAGAATGAACTGTCACTTAAACTCTCTGCATCACTCAGTCATTCTTATAAACAGGGATCTCATACAGCTTCAGTTCTGTCAGGAAAGCTAAGCCTCTCAAAATTTCTCAATATTCAAGATGTGCAGAATAAATTACAAAGAGCAGGTTTACCCACAAATACTTGTCTTTCAAAAGTAACATTGCAGCTTAAAGATGCTTGCAGCATGCACACACGCACGTGTACACACACACGCGAGTGCCTTCAGATGCTTCAGCACTTCCAAAAAAGCAGCTTCACTGACCAACATCTTTCCATAAGAGCTGAGAGAATTTTTACATAAGTGTTTGTCTTGCATAAAGAGAACGGTAGGATTCTGTAGCCTGGTCTGCAGCTGGCATAAGGCTGTATATACCAGTGCCTTCTCTGGGAACAGGCTAAATTAACCAAATCTAAACTCTGTCTTAATTTGCACTGTACTTTTACAATTATAGACTGCCTTTGGCACCAGGACAATTCATTCTTGAGATCCTCCTGATGCACTTTTTAATACAGAGTTTGTTATGTTAACTCTATTCCTCCTACAACTGAAACCGAGCTATCTATAGCCACACTTAATTAACACAGGCCTCTTTAATTGACATCCCTTAGCTTCATACAGAGGCTCCCACTTATTTATGCCCTATGTGGGCAAAGCATGGCAATGTCTGCAGTACATCTGAATAGGCAGTGTGCTGCTGACTCACTGATACAGCTCTGCTCTCAGAGAATCAACATCAGGACAGCAGTGGATGTTCACTTCTGGTGAGTATTGTGAGGATCCAAAATAGCAAAAAACTTAAATACAGGTTTAAGTTAGTTAAGCTCACAAAGTTAATTACTGACTTGGGAGCAGAGCCAAGCATTGCTGTCTCTATGAAATGCTTTTCCTAATATAAGAAATAGTTTTGTATTTTCTGCAGCTTTATGTAACGTACTCCTTCCTGTTTGTGTTCCACTAATATTTCTAAACCTTTTTTAGCATTGCCACTGCTCAGACCCTTTCATCTTATTTTCTAGTGATATCTAGGATTATCATTCTCCATTTACATTTATCCAAGTTAAATGTTGTTTTGCACAAGCTGTCTATGCAAAATAATAACAAACTTATTAGTGATTGCTATGCTTGAGTCCAAGCAAAAGGTGAGCTGTTTTTCTACTTTTTTGAGAATGCTATTAATCTTCAGAAATAGAGATGGAGAAACAGACATGGGGAGAGAATAAAATGGGTTGCAGGTTCAATGGGTATTGTTTGAAATATTTAATAACTCTAGTAATGTAACTCTTTCCTTATAATTCTGTCCAACAGATGTGATATAATCATTCTGGTGATGTTTTTATTATTTTCCCAAAACAAACAAAAGTTTTACCCATCTGTACCATAGGACAATGGTAGTACAAATTTCCCACAGCATATCTGAAATATTGCTTCACAATATAGACCATAACAAATGGATTTCCAACTTGTGCAACAGTTCTGCTTAAAAAAAAAAAAAAAAAGAAAAAGTGTCATAATACTACCTTCTTATAAATCTCCTTTTTACAAATATTTAAAGCAACATATGGTAGCATTGCCTTGGCTCACTAAAACCTTTTTATGGAGTAACTAACTTATAAGGTTAGAAGGGTATTAATATTTTTAAAACTAAGTGTTTTGTTGAATCGAGGTTCAAGATTTTTCCTGAGATTTTATTTCTGTTGGTGCAGGAGAGGTGACAATGGGAGTCAGGCAGGGCAAAATGTATCTGGGTGAATGGAGCTGTCTATGCAATTTAAGTCAAAAAAAACCTCATTCACCTGCTCCTGCTAAAGCCCAAGGAGGGCAATGGGAAAATCTGAGGCACAGTTCACAGGTGCCTACAACAGGTTTGACAGTCTATGCCCTGGAAATACCTCTCCAACTCTGCAGGGGAGCCATCTCTAGTGCAGGTATCTAGATGGCAAATTCCAATGCAAGGTGAAATTACTGCTACCCATGGTCTCTGCAGATGTTTTTTCATCTCTGATAGCATCAATAATTTAGCTTTGATTGTGCATAAATTTAAACTAATATAGTTAAGGGTGTGTTTAAAGCCAATTTAAACAAAGGGTGAAAAACAGGGATGCCCTTAAAGCAACATAGGACATGTCACATTTCCTTACCTCTTTCAAGTGCAGGGGTCTGTACAAGTATAATTTTTAGCTCTGTGCAAGTTTATAATTTTCCCTCAATTAGCACCTCTGTCAAAGACTCCTGAAGTCACCAACTTCATTAGCTTTTGGATCCACTCAAATCCTTCAGTTCATGACCTGTAATGACTCCAGTAGGCTTCAGTGGAGCAACACACTGAGCACCACCACCCATACACAGATGTACATTTTTACCTCCCAGTGCATTCCTTGAGCTGCTGTTTGCTGTTTTATTAAAACGTGACAAATTTGCCACTCCAGCCACGGTGAAAAAGCTGAAAGTAAGCTGGCACTACATTGCTCTGATTTCTCCTCCCATTCAAAGGAGGTTCCCACCAGCAGTTTAAGAAGAAAGATGTTTATTTTCTTTGTATTTGAAAACAAGGGTGGGATGGGGAGAGCATTTTTTTCCCTCCTTGAGAGAAAAGGACACTTTGGATATACTGCATGAGGTTGTTGAATACGCTGTTTTCTCTCCCTGGATGTCTCCATTCAAGCACCACTGCGGGGTACTTGTATGTTCGGTCAGTCCCCCCAGGCTGGCTGGTGGTTGACCCCAGTTCTCCCAGCCTGGGGGTTGCTCATACCACTGCTCTCAGTCCAGGACCTGCCATAGGCACATGCCCAGTTCATTTCTGCTCAATACCATCTTCCATGGAGACAGCACAGCATGGGCAGGAACGGGGCAATTTTTTGCCCTAGCTGGGGGCAAACTTGGCCTGTCAGAGCCAGGATATGACCTCTGGAGAAGATCACAGAGAATACTTCTAGAAATGTCTAAATATGTTTTAAGAGGGTATGACAGGACAATCCATCTCACAGGGCAGACAGAACTTGGAGCAGAGAGGAAAAATCTCACTCCGAGCTGAGACGCAGCCAAGTTACTGTGTTACATCAGCAGATTCATGGCAGGTTGGAGCAGGTTTGGAGGCATGCCTCCAAAATGCAACCTGTGCTGCTGATGTGGAGGGATGGGATGGCATGTCCAAGCAGTTGGCACTGGAAATGGAAGAGGAAGGAGCAGATGGGGCTTTGTACGCTGTGGGAAGAAAATGGAGAAGAAGGAGCAAGAAAGAGAAGAACAGCTTGGTCCATGCCAGGAGACTGAGCAAGCTGCAGTGGGCAAAGCTAGCATGGAGATATGGAAAAGAAGAGAGCAGGAGAATAGAAAGACTGATCCAGGCAAGCAGGGAAGACAAAGCCCTGTTGGCCCTTGAGCTGGCTGGGAGGGAAGGGGAAAGCAAGGAGAAGGGGGAGAGGCTTTGCCCCCTGGGTTGGGGGAGCGGGAAGGTAGTGGAGGGAGGTGGTTAATAGACCGCACTCGGCTGCCTCACCAGGAATGGCAGTGACACCTGACTGGGAACTTGGGGAAAGAGTTGGCGGCTTATTAAAGCAGCTGGACCCCGGCTGAACCCCACGACTACACGCTAGGATTGCTGTGTGCCCCTTGATAACTCACAGCTGCTGATAAAGTCCACTGGTAATGGCTTTTTGCTAATGAGAAAAGTGCCACTGATTATGACAAATAGCCTTGGACCAACAGGCTAAGCTGCTACATAGGCTCCCAATTGTCAGTCTGGGTGATTTTTGCATTTCATTATTTCTTTCCTGACGTCCTGGCTCCTTCTATCTTTAACGTACTCCCAGAGCCGTGTGTCACAATTTTAATAACACTTCTTTATCTCAATTTTTCCCCCCTCTCTCCATGGGAGCTGGAAACAAAAAGCTGTTACAGAAATAATGTTTAACCTCACTCACGTGCTGCAGCAAAGAAACCCCACAGCTATTGTTCAAGAATTAAAAAGGCGTAAATAGGGCACACAGAGCCCACTCAACCCTTAAAGACAGACTTTTAAAAATACCGATTATTACCATTATTTAGAGCCCTTTCATGTACAGCTTCAAGGCCTGCCGTGTTCCCTTTCCCTAATCCTGTGACAAAGGTATAGCACTTACCTAAGCACTGAGAATGAAACTTTGGTGGACAGTGACACTGTCTCCCTGTTTTGAATGCCTTCTAATAATAGCAATATTGTTTTCAAAAGAAGAATGGGGTGGGGAGGGGGAAGCCACCAAGGATTCAGAATAAACCTACTGTCTTCTTTACAATTGGTTACAAATCATCTTCTGTCATTTAAAAAAAATAAGGGACCTAAAGACTCTTGGGTGTGTACAGTGAAACCAAGGCCAATGTATGCCCTAAGACTAGGTGTAAAAATTATGCTTTTCTGTCCTTAAGCATGCAAACCAGCAGGAAACAACTGAAGTTCACCAGAGTTCTCTCCTGCTTTCACATCACTGGGAATTGCCAAAGGCAGTCTCTGCTTTTGAGGATCCGTTGCTGCCTGTGGTCCTTGACAAAAAGGACTGGTCCCACCACAGGTTCTTGATGTGCTGCCCATCCATGCTGCCCATGACCTGGTGCCCTGCAAGAGGGAAAAGGGGAGAACCACAGCCCGCAGAAGCATCTTGGGATGTTTGCGGGGAAAGCAGGGGCACATGAGTCATGCTGGAGACAGCACTTGAGCAATTGCATTTTCAGACCCCGATCACCAACTTGTAAATGCAAAACCAAGGAGATACAAAAAATGTTCTTGAGAACAGAATTAAAGATCTGTGGCAGACAAAGTGGGGACACAGGTGCTCTCCCCATCCCTAGGAACTAGCCAGGCAGCCAGATATTTTAAAAGACTGAATGATCAGGGGAGTCTGCAAAAGAGTCAGCAGCTAAATCAGAGTTCAGAGCATGGGCTTGAACTGTACAATGTCATGCCTATCACTTGCATTTCTCTTTGAGATTTTATAAATTGCAGCACTAGAATAACATTTGCTTTTAAGTGTTATAGCTACATTACATCAGTGACATTAAAATCATCCCAACTGGAAAGGAAAGTTGAGCTTAAGCCTCTCAGTACCTCTGTGATATTTAGCATGTAAACTAAAGGATTCCTGCTATGTTTTTTAAGCATCTTGAGAAATTTCGGGCTTCCTAAGCTTTGTCATCCCAAACTGAAGGTGAGGAGAGATGAATCTTCAGTTAGGTTCTCCCTTCACTATTATCTCTTTACACTTTTCTTGGAAAACTTATGAATCATGGAAAATGTTAAAAATATACTGGAAAATTATAGGACCTGTCTGGAGTTTTTTTACTTGAAATCTTTTGTGTCAGCATCCCTTTTTTTATAGTTGTCTATAAAGATTAACATGAAAAAAGCATACAAAACATATGAACCTATGGTACCAAAGACTTAAAAAATAATCTTATATTCTAGAAAAATGCTTTCTGGCAGAGCTCATTCTCATACTGTATAGCTTGATTATTTGAACATGATCATTATAAAGAATTTTTTAAACTAGTTTTATTTGCTTTACCACAATTTCTGTTACTCCACAAGAATAGTCTTTGCAGTATTAATTTTATTCGTGCAAAGAAAGTTTACTGGATAAAAATAACCCACTGTCTTCACGTAAGTAGTGTCAATTGTGAGCACCGGTGTAAGATCAGAGCCTGAAAATTAATGCACAATCGATTTTAAAATAATTCACAGACCAATAGCCAGATCATAATCACTCCCTTTGAGAAGGAAGCCTTCACAAAATCCCACTGTCCCTTCAAGATCCCCTTTGGTTTGCTCGAGCTGATAACCTGCTGAAAGGCATCTCTCATTGTGGGCTCTGTAAAGCACAGCCTGAGGAATAGTTCTCAGTCCGGCCATTTCTTGGATGGCAGTTGTGATACTCGCAGTTCCCTGGAGTTTTACTGGGTAGTATTCCACCAACAGTGAATTTTCATGTCTTAAAAATAAAAGTAGCGGCCAGTCTCTGACACCTAATTGCAATCTTCTCCCTCGCATAGTGCCATTGGTTTCAAGTCACTTACTTGAAGAGTGGTCCCATTACATCGAATCTAAAGAACCTGTATTAAAAATATATATATATATATATCTCTGCTGTTCCCCTTCAGGCAGCCTCCAGCCTGCCGTTCTCCCCCTGAAACGTGACCTTCCTTCATCCCTTACAGAAACTTGGAAAATGCCTAGAAGAGCATGGATGCAGCTGTTAAGAGAAATAGATACAGCCACAACAGAAGTCACACAAACTTTCTGACAGCTAAAGAGATTTTAACATTCGAGTCAACATCTGGATTGTGAGGCAAATTTTGCTACTGTTAACCTGGAAAGTTATGTCTGAGAAACAGTAAAATCCCACCAGCAGCTAGAAATTGTATGGCATATGAACCTGAACGTATCCAATCTTAACAGTAAGAACAGATAAACATTCCTAGTATTCATTAATTAAACAGGAATTAAAACCTGAATTTTCAGATTTTTCTGCTTTTTAACAGTATTTTTTTAAAAAAATAATTTTTTTACACTCTATTTGTGGAGTTTTTCTTGGCTTGATAGATTTTTATGTTTGGTAAGGTATTTGTATTTTCCTGTACAGAGAAAGCACTTCCTAAAATTCAGGTTTGGCTGCTATAAATGTGAGGGCACTATTTTAAGGAAATACTTATATGTTTAGGTCTATTGACCATTTATGCCATTATTTAAAGGGGTCACAGAAAAGGGCAGTGGTTATTAAAACAGAAAGAGTGAGCAAAAGCAGGAGAGAGACAGAGGGAACGAGAGGTAAGAAACTCATAATGGGATTTTTCATGTGGAACAATCATTTTATCTAATACGTCTGAAAATGTAATCCATTACTACTAATTACCATGCTGGCATTGAAATACAGGATCACACTTACTCCAGATCCAGATAGGGGCCCAAATCTCTCTGCTCATTGTTCTTTCCATCCCACCTCGCCTCCCTCCCTTTCTGCTTCTCCAAGAAGAAATTCAGCCCTTTGGACATTAGTGAAGAAGGGCCTGAGGTCTCCCTATCGTCCTAAAGCAGAAGCTAAACAATATTAGCCAATCATTTTTGATAGATGAAGCATGGAAATTAGTTCCAGAGTTTAACTGATAACTGAAACCACACAGTTACATTCCATTATGGCAGCCTTAATTGATGAGCTCATTAAGCCCATTATTAGAGAAATTGATTTCAAATAGGCACTTAAAACTGGCTGGCAAAAGAAAAAGGTGAAGAGATACCGTACAATGTGAAGAAAGTAACTAAAATACATAATGAAGCAAGTAATTTTATAGGTTTGTTTAATGAAAGCCTCAAGAGCATATTAGTTGCTGTGTGGATTTTAAACACTCATTTTATGTACTAATAAAGCTCGTGTCCATTATGGGAGTTCTGAATGCCTCCAATCTTTAATGCAGCTCTGCTACTAATTAATTAATTAACCCCAGCTGAAGCAATCAATTAGTCATGCAGAATCGACACTTTAAAGGTCTGCCAGGTAGCACTGGGTACCAGCACAGAACAGTGGAAGCGAAGTTTCTTTTTTAATTGTTTTTATTTTGCTTTCAGCATAGCAGACACAACCAACTAAAATTTAAAAACTGCATTAGCAGCACAGTAAAAATGGGTGATTAACGCTCTGACTTCAGATTATTTCAGAGGATAAAGCAGTGGAACAATGCTGGGAATTTTAGAGATGGGTTTGGATTGGAGATGCACAACCTGGCCAGTTAGTTTTTGATGCGTTCATCTCAAGCAGCTGCTGTTGCTCAGATTAAATGCAGACTGCTGCAAGTTTCGGGGCAGCTGCATGGAAGTCCATTTTCACACCTGGGGTCTGAGAAAGTGAGCACATGCATTAAAGCTAATAATAATAAATCTTCCAGAAGCAAATCTTAAATTTATAGTACTTATTTGGGAAAACAAAAGCAGAAAAACAAGCCCTTTGGTGTTAACCCTTCTCGTGTCTTTTATTTCCCCCTTTCACCTTCTCTTGAATGCTAAAATGTAGAGTCTTTATCCAAAGGGCACTATATAAATGACCCTTCATTAAACAAAGCTCATCAGCCATGACTGATTAACCTCAGTTGTAAAGTGAGATTGCTGTCTACGTGAGCTTAAGTGCGGATGAGCTGCTTTGCTGGAAGACTGAACTGAGGATCTTTCCACTGGGGTGAATTTGGAGGAAAAGCACAGGAGATTTCACTGAGAACAGAGTTCAAAAATGGAGCAAATCAGGTTATATTTCTTCTTTTAAGAATCTATTATTGTTGTTATTAGCAGTAGTATTAATCTTCTTTTTAAACAATTGAGTTGGGTCAGCTTGCTGGTACGGTGCTGAGGACTCCTGGCAGAAAGTCCCTCGGTGATGTTGGAGTCAGCAGAACAGGCTGAGCAAAGTTCATTCCTGATAAATGCAGGGACACAGAATTTTTACTTTGGCCTCGGGACTATATTTATTTATTACTTTCAAGCTAGTTCCAAGAGGGGTCTGATAAAAGACTGAGAAGATGACTTAGAGTGTCCATGTCCAACATTGCAATCTATCTTCTCACCTTATGTTTTACAGCTATGTAACCCTAAAAACTTGTGGGCTCAGCTGACATCTGCACTTCTAATTTAGGCATATGCCTTGTCTTCAGTGGCATTTGCAGACTGGATAAAAAAGCACCTGCTATACTGAATCTCTGTTTATTCTTGGCACTTCTTATTCCGTATGGATCATTTTGAGATTGCATTTTAAGGTGGCTGTGCTCTCCATATGCCCTGTTCAAGGAACCTACAGGTCCTGTCCAAGAGCTGGACTGGACACCTAAACTGTTAAGCACTGCAACATCTAAACATACATATCCAATAGACTTGGCCCATACGGTGAAAATTTGCTGGTGACACAAAGCTGGGAATACTGTTCGTATGGAGGTCTGGAATATCAGAGACCTGCCTGAAACAGACTGAAACATGATGCTGTGATCAAGAGTTTCTGCTACAAAGAGGAAGATCCTCTGATGGAATCAAGGCAGGAGGAGAAAACCTGAAGGAAAATTAGTCTCAGGGTGATTGACAGTGCAAGTGCACATGCCAGCTCTTGTGATTTGCTGATCAAAGCAAATATGATTCTAGACTGCATCACACAATGTATTTTTAAGCAGAACTAAGGAAATACTGGACATATGCACCCAGCACCAGACTTTATGCTAAAAAAAATAGTTCCTAAAACCACATCCAGGAAAGATGAGTTCACAGTGAACTAAGGCAGAGAAAAGTTATGAAGGTATCTTGAGAAATGGAGGCCTTTCTTTTTAAGAGATCTTTGCTTGCTTAGCCTAGCAAAATGAAGGCTGATATGTGATATAGTTCTCCCTATAAATATATCAAAGGAGCATCTTCTCCAGCGGGTAGAAAATCTATTTAAGCTAAAGGGGAAAGTTGGCACAACGGCAAATGCATATGAATAAATAATATTCAAATAATAAAATTCAGATTGGCCATAAATAAATTTAGACTGAAAATTAGAAGTTTACTGTCAGAAGTGTGAGGTTCGGGAATAGCCGTCAAGTGGGAAAAGTCAGGGAAGGGAATCTAGAGGGTTTCAGAAGGAACATTTATTTATGATAGTTTATGATAAAGACTATATGACCTAGTTGACTTTGATATGCCTCAGAGAGGATCCCCTTGCATTGCCTCTGGAGGCTAAGCTTGCTGCACGCAGCATTCAGGTAGGAGTTTTCTCACTCTCCTTGCTACATGTGTGTGCAGACATTGGAAACCATGAGCCAAAGGGATCTGCTTCTGTAGCTTAGAGCATTATCAGGCATTTGTGTGACTGCAGCCAGAAGTGCAGCCCACTTTTTTTTTATCCCTGCTGCCCTTAGGTCTTCTGTAGTCTAACTCAGTGTAAAATTAGTGCCATTCCCTTTCTGAATTACAGCAATGAAGGACTACTGATTTTAGCCTCTTTGGCTGTATGAGAAGGCAAGGTGTCATCCCACCTCCTCTCTTGAATGACAGAAGGCCTGGGACATGTTGCTGATAAGCAATGCAAGGAGTACAGCTGACATCAAACATGGGTATGCTATGTGACCAATTCACGTTCATACATATTTGTTAGGGAGAGAACAGATTTTACCCTATGGTCCAAATGACCTGCTACCTCTGTTAGTGTGGCAGGGTCAGTGAGGATGGAGAATATCAAGCTGAATTGTGTCTGTCTTCTGTGTCACCAGCAAAATACTCAACAATTAGTTTGTATCATCTTCCTTACTGAGATTTTAAGCACGAAAAAGAGCTGAAAGCATGTGTTTGTGTGCCATAGTGGAGTACACAGCTCTGAAGTTAGAACAGTCATATTTCAATTTGTAAATTCTGCACACTTGACCTGGAAGTCATGGAGAGCAGCTAAATTTCAAGTCATTTACTTTTCAAAAGAGAACTGCATGTAGTACAAGAAAATACTTTGCATTCTTTTTTCTGTATTTGCTATGTATATTAGGGTATTACTGTCATCTTTGCCTTCTTTCGGTTGGTGTTTTAGTGTTCTCATTTCTCTTTCTGTGATTTCAGTCCAAGTGATTCCCCAGAGTTCAAGTTGCTTGGGGCCAGGCATGAAAGCATGGACAGCACAAAATGAGCAAAGAAATTCAGTTACTGTGTAGCTTCCACCCCAAGACTGGCTGGACAAAGTTGGGTATGGTATATAGGATGCTATAGTCTGTGATCATAAAAACACCTGCAACCTGAGTGACAGCAGAGATCTGGTTACTGCAATGATCAAATGGATAAACTCAAGCTCAAACAGTTTCAATTCTATGGAAGGCTGGATGACTCAAATACAAACCCCACACAGTCTAATATCTCTTAGCACATATAAAAAAGGCAGTACTCACTGAAAACTTCACCAATCAGCCACATGCCAGCAGTCGAGCATCTTCAAAACGGGATCAGGAGGTCCTTCCCACACTACCCCAAAGCAGTCTCTAATATGTAAACAGCCTAAGAAGACATATTCAAGATGTGCAGATTCCCAAAGCAAAATACAAAATCAAGGTGCCAGTAGTGAACCAGTTCTCACCTGATTAGGACTGTGCAGACTGGCAGCAGGTTGCCTGCACAGCACCTGCACTGACTTTATCCTGCACTACTGTGAAACTGGAGCTGTACTACATTTTCCAGCTTTTTTTCCCAGAACTCCAAGTAAAAATATCATCACTTTACCCCTTTATCTCATTTTACATTTGACAAAGTAATTATTTTTGCTTCAGAGCAATGTGTTTTCCACTCTGTTGGTGCAAAAACTATTGTTTTGCTAAGGGTGAGCCTTTTTGAACTTAGAAATTGTGGATATGTCTGAACACTAAGAAAATGGGGTGAAGATTTAGTCATTTTCAGAACAGAATGAACACAAGGTAGCACATTAAGGAGGGGATAACAAAGAGTGGGTATTACAGCCATAAGAACACTGTTAGAATAAAGGTTGTCTGTGATGGTTCACTTTGTACTGAAATAATGGAGAAGCACCCACATTGCCCCTACAATGCAAAATGAAAACTTCTTGAAGCAGAGGGAGAACTGACCAGCTGATAGATGGTAAGTCTGAAACTGCTACAGCATAAATTAGCATGTGCCTATGTCCCAGGACTAAATGAATCCAAATGACTGTTTGTGCAAGCCTTCATGGCACTAAGAGAGTAACAGAAAAGAAAGTGAAGGCTGTAAATAAAATTTTAAAAAAGGGACACCTGAGTATAAAAACACAGATTACCAACAAAAAGAAGGCATAATGCCAAACATAGGACAAACATCACCAAATCTTATCCGGGACTGATTAGTGCCTGGTTCATTCAAATCCTTCATCTGTGAGAAACCACTAGGGATATGAATCCAAGCAGATTAGAATCAGTTGAAATATTAGCTTGAATACAACAGTATAAAACCTCTAAATATCAACCTGGTAAACAGGCTTTATATACCAGGATTGTTTGTGAGCTGCCTCTTCATACGGTATAGAGAATGAAGCCTAAGACAATCATGTTTCTGATTTCACGCAAGTTTTAGGCTGATCCAGAATACAAAGGCAGAATAATTGCTGTTTGAAAAAGAAAAGAAAATGACATCTCCTCTGTTAAAATGTTCTTTTTTCATCGTCTCACTCCTTACATTTGATACCAGATATTGGATAGTAGCTTTGGAAGATTTCCCTCAGCAGATGAATTCAAAGTGCAACTGGATCCAATTTCAACTTTTTGTTTAAGATACCACAGGACTGCATCCAGTGTTGACCATTGTCCCATCAGTAGAGCTCTCCATTCCGAGCTGTTTGCCCATGCTCTGTTGCGAACTTCTTCAGCCCATGGAGGAGCACACTTCAACACGACATAGCTAATTACCATTTAGTTACAGAATTCAGCCCAAAATTAAAGGAAAAAGATCTCAGTTCTGAGTCAGCTAAGCCCATTCTGGCCCAGGAGAAACTCCTTATGTACATCCAAGGTACACACATACCATGTCCCTCAGAGAGGCTGGGGACCTGCTCCCTGCACCAGCCATGCTCACTACTCTTCAGCTGAAGCTTTCTCCTCTCTCTCCAGGTAGAATCACTTTATTCTCTGGCTTAGTACCAAATTGTGTTTTCTGGTGTATTAATCATTAATCACCACTGAGTTTCTGGCTGGGGTACAGAGCAGGCAGGAATTTCCTCTGGAAAACAAGGCTCTGTCTAGTGTCCTGGAACCAACCAGCTTCTGGCCAGGAAAGTTACCTTAAAACAGGAGTATTTCAGATAAAAGTGTAGATTAAACACTAGGAACAATGTTAAACTTCATGTTTGCTTACTTTGCCCCAACTGTGGTAGGCTTTGCAATACAGCTTGTCTTTCTTTGTGTAATCTTGTACCTTCACACACTTTCCAATGGATATTTGGACTGAATGATTGTTGTAGGTCCCTTCCAACAGGACCTATTCCATTCTATTCTATTCTGTTCTATTCTGCTCATTTCCTTCAGTCCCCACTTTGCCCACAAAAATTAAGAAGCTAGGCTACTATGTGTGGTGGGTTGGCCCTGGCTGGATGCCAGGTGCCCACCAAAGCTGCTCTATCATTTGCCCTTGTGAACTGGACAGGGGAGAGAAAATACATTGAAAGGCATGTGGGTCAAGATAAGAACAGGCAGATCACTCACCAGTTATTGTCATGGGCAAAACAGACTCAGCTTGGGGAAAATTAATTTTATATATTACCAATCAAGTCAGAGTAGGATAATGAGAAATAAAAACTAAATCTTAAAACACCTTCCCCCATGCCTCCCTTCTTCTCAGGCTCAACCTCACTCCTGATTTCTCTGCCTCCTCACCCCAGCAACGCGGGGGACAGGGAATGGGGCTGGGGTCAGTTTATCACACGCTGCAGCTGCTGCTCCTTCCTCCTCAGGGGGAGGGTCCTCACACTGACCCTGCTCCATCATGGGGTCCCTCCCACAGGAGACAGTTCTCCTTGCATCTGTCCAACATTAGTCCTTCCTACAGGCTGCAGTTCTTCATGAACTGCCCCAGCGTGGGTCCCCCTGTGGGCGCAGCCCCTCAGGCACAGCCCCTGCTCCAGCCTGGGTCCCCCTGGGGTCACCAACCCCACCAACAAACCTGCTCCCACCAGGGCTCCTCTCCCCACGGGGCCACAGGCCCTGCCAGGAGCTGCTCCAGCGCCGGCTGCCCGTGGGGTCACAGCCTCCTTGGGGCACCCCCCTGCTCTGGCGTGGGGCCCTCCATGGGCTGCAGGTGGGGATCTGCTCCCCCGTGGACCTCCATGGCTGAGGGGCACAACCTGCCTCACTGTGGTCTTCACCACGGACTGCCAGGGCACCTCTGCTCCGGCACCTGGAGCTCCTCCTTTCCCCTTTCTGCACTGACCCAGCTGTCTGCAGGCTTGTTGCTTCCACACATTCTCATTTCTCTCTCCAGCTGCAGGTTCCTGTGCAGCTGGGTTTTTTTCCCCTTCTTAAATATGTTATCTCAGAGGTGCTACCGCCATCACCGATGGGCTCAGCCCTGGCCAGCAGCAGGGTCTGGCTTGGAGCTGGCTGGAATTACTTCTAACAGACATAGGGGAAGCTTCTAGCAGCTTCTCACAGAAGCCACCCCTGTAGTCCCCCTGCTAGCAAAACCTTGCCTTGCAAACCCAATACACTATGAAAGAGTTGAGCAAATAGGTCTCAGACCAGAGGACAGCCAAAGCTATTAACTGACCTGCTTCACCACCTAAGGTGTGTCAGACTAAAAGTCTGAACTGGTACAACTTATCTCTTCAATTCAACAAATAAAACCCATGCATCAATTTAAACTCACGTCCCTCTGTTCACCTCTAGCATCATTGCCACTTTTGCACACTTGCCGATAGACTCCACATGACCACATCTTGGGTTTTGCTGTCACCTACCAGCACTACATCTGTGTCTCAGGACACGTTCTAGGGCACTGAGATGAGACTGAGGGAGAGACATTTCCTTAGGATGGGAACTATCTCTAGGTCCATGTTTGTAGCTCTCCCTAGACCCTGACAACAATTTTGATACAACATTTAAGGCACTCCTACAAACAAACAAAATACAGGGCAAAAGCAAGAGCAGAGGGGAAAAGAACTTTCTTCCCATCCTGCTCATAACATTATAAAAAATATTACACAGAACAGAATTATATAGAATCATTTAGATTAAAAAAGACCTTTAAGATCATCAGGTCCAACCGTTAACCCAGGACTGCCAAGTCCAGCTCCCACCCAACTTGGTGCCATCTGCAAACTGACTGTGGGTGCACTCTATCTCCTTGTCCAGATGATCCATAAAGACATTAGACAGGACTGGCCCCAACGCTGGGCCCTGGGGACACCCCTGTGACCGGCCACCAGCTGGATTTAGCTCTTTTCACCACAACTGGCCTGGCCATCCAGCCATTTTTACCCAGTGAAGAGCACACCCAGCCAAGCCATGAGCAGCCAGTTTCTCCAGGAGAATGATGTGGGAAATGGTGTCAAAGCCTTTACTAAAGTCTCAGTAGACAACATCCACAGCCTTTCCCTCATCTGCTAAGCAGGTCACCTTGTTGTAGAAGGAAATCACGTTCATCAAGCAGGACCTGGCTATGAAAGCCTGATCCCCGGCTGTCCTGCATGTGCCACACGATGGCACTCAGGCTGACCTGCTCCGTAACCTTCCCTGGCACCGAGGTCAGGCTGACAGGCCTGTAGTTCCCCTGATCCTCCTTCCTGCCCTTCTTGTGAATGTGTCACCCTGGCTGAGCTCCCGTCTGCTGGGACCTCCCCGGTGAGCCAGGGCTGCTGCTACATGATGGGCAGAGGCTGGGTGAGCTCTTCTGCCAGCTCCCTCAGCACCCTGGGGGGATCCCGCCTGGCCCCACAGGCCTGTGTGTGTCACAGCGGTGCAGTGGCTCACCGACCATTTCCCCTGGCATTATGGGGGCCTCATCCTGCTCCCTGTCCCTGTCTTCCAGCTCAGGGGGCTGGTGCCCGGAGAATGACTGGTCTGACTATTAACGGCTGAGGCTAAGGTGGCACGGAGTACCTCAGCCTTTTCCTCAGCCTTTGTCACTATGTTTCCCACTGCATCCAATAAAGCATGGAGAGTCTCCTTAGCTCTCCTTTTGTTGCTAATGTCTTTATAGAAAGATTTTGTTTTCTACAACAGTAGCTGGATTAAGTTCTAGCTGGGCTTTGGCCCTTCTAGTTTTCTCCCTGCATAACCTCACAACACCCTTGTAGTCCTCCAGAGTCACCTGCCCCTTCTTCCAAAGGTCATAAACTCCTTTTCTTCCTGCGTTCCAGCCAAAGCTCTCTGTTCAGCCAGGATGGTCTTCCCCACTGGCTGGTCTCTCGGCACATGGGGACAGACTGCCCCTATGCCTTTAAGATGTCCTTCTTGAAGAATGTCTGGCCTTCCTGGACTCCTTTGCCCTTCAGGACTGCCTCCCAAGGGACTCTGTCAACCAGCTCCTGAACCAGATGAAATCTCCCCCTGGAAGTCCAAGGCAACAATTCCGCTGACACCAGTCCTTGCTTCTCCGAGAATCAAAAATTCTTATCATTTCATGATCACTATGCCCAAGACTGCCTCCGCCCACCACGTCACCCACCAGCCCTTCTCTGTTCACAAACAGGTCCAGCGGGCACCTTCCCTAGCTGGCTCCCTCACCAGCTGTGCCAGGAAGGTCTCCTCCACACACTCCAGGAACCTCCTAGCCCGTTTCCTCTCTGCTGGATTGTATTTCCAGCAGACAGCTGGTAAGCTGAAGTCCCCCATGAGAACAAGGGCTAGTGATTGTGAGGCTTCTCCCAGCTGCATATAGACTTTTTCATCTGCCTCTTCATCCTGGCTAGGTGGTCTATAACAGGCTCCCACCATCATACCTGCCTGTTGGCCTTCCCCCTGATATACACTCAACCCTATCACCCCTAACATTAAGCTCTAGACAATCAAAACACTCCCTAACATACAGGGCTACCTCACCGCCTCTCCATCCTTCCCTAGCCCTTCTGAAGAGTCTATAGCCATCTATCACAGCACTCCAGTTATGCGAGCCATCCCACTGTGTTTCCATGACTGCAACTCTGTCATAGTTCTCCTGCTGTGCAATGGCTTCCAGCTTCTCCTGTGTGTTGCTCGTGCTGGGTACACTGGTGTAGATGCACTTCAGTTGGGCTATTGATCCCTCCGCCTTTTTGGGGGGGAGAAGCCTTAATTTCTATGGGACTGTTGTCAGGCACTTCTGTGGTTTCTAAAGCATCAATAATCCTTCCATCTTTGCTGTCACATGGATCTCCATCCCCTACCTCCACTGAGACATCAGAGCAAAGGGCCTCCTTAGCACAGTCCCTCAAACTTTGTTGTGCCACCCTCAGGCTTATCTCTAGTGAGCCTGGTCTTATCCCTTCCTCCTTTCAAATGTAGTTTAAAGCTCTTTCAATGAGCTCAATGACCAGCACTGTGGCTGGGGCTTTTTAGGAAGGCATCATCTGTGTCCTGAAGGGCTCAGGTCCAGCAGGGCAGCTGCAAGAAGCAGAGCTGCAGGGTTTCTGCTATGGAACCTTTTTCCTCTGAAGCTGCCGAGAGCAATTCCTCAACATGAGGGCTAATAAGCCAGTCCTGTCTATGTTGTGCAAAAATTGTAAAAACAGACACAATTTCTGTTGTCCCTTAGCTGTGTATGTCCCCAAGCATACAGCTGTACATGGCAGGAAGGCAAAGCAGGGAGTTCATAAGCTTAATAACCATTTGACTTTCACAAATACTTTCTGCTACAAGATGCTGAACAATTTAAAAATGTTCCAGTATTTATACTGCATCCCAGATTAAATAACTGTTGTCATTTTCTGCTTTCATTGTTTTAATAGTCAATTCAATTGAAAATAGACCCATTAAAAGTATTCATTTGTAAAATATTGCACTATAGCTATTTTTTTTTATTTAGCAGTTCTGAAAACACCTACCAAGTGATTGCCATTTAAAACCCACTTAAAGGCCAATTTACACAACATTTGTGCTTGTGTAAATAAGGTTTGCTGTTATGCTAATGTGCAATTGCACCACTTGTGCTGTTTTGAAGGATAATTCACAATTTTAAACTGTGCTGTATGACAGAAGAATTCAAGGATGTTTTAATCACAGCTTTCCTTAGCATTAATCAGATGTAAAAGCACATACTGTTTTGTCTGCTGCTGAGAAGCAGGCAGTGCAGAGACAAATGACTTGAAGGAGATTTACAGTTTTTCTACCACAGATTTCCAATTAAACCTGGGGTATTTAGTTAATACTCTCAACTGGAAATCTCATGATAGAGGCAATACACAGGAAGATCCATAACACTGGGAAAAAAACCCAACAAACAACCAAAACCCTAAAAACCAACCTGCACAAATATGCTAACAATTGTGTTT
This sequence comes from Falco punctatus, assembly GCF_963210335.1. Classification (NCBI taxonomy): domain Eukaryota; kingdom Metazoa; phylum Chordata; class Aves; order Falconiformes; family Falconidae; genus Falco; species Falco punctatus. The sequence continues at coordinate 45,605,071 of NC_137580.1, read as the reverse complement.
CTATTTCAAATAACTGTAATTTTTCCTCTGGGCATTGCTGCAGATTATGCATTTTCCTTCATGATTTTTTAATGAAGGACTAATTTACCTATTGTCCAAGTGCATTATAGACTGTAAGCATGATTATTTAATTCAGCACAAAATCCACCATGTCAAGAGTAATTCATATTTACTAAATGTTTATAAATTAGGTAACTAAATCTTCATGGCTGAACGCCAACTTGTACTAAGACTTATTTCTTTTCTTCATAGAAATTTCTGTAAGTGCTTATAGCCATACTGAGGAACTGATAGCAACAATATATTTACAAATCATCTGCTGAGACCATATAAATTCTATAAAGAGGGTTATTTTTAATTATAGGTTTATACAGTGGCTAGCAAAATAGGATCCTCGTGCATGACAGCAGTAGCTATGGGCTAGTGCAATTCAAATAAATACTGATAATGTGTATACATTAGAGTACAATCACATAAAGGTTGGAATAAATACAGTAGTAATATTCCTCTGCTCCCACTCATTTGAGAGTCAATCTGCATATTGTTTCCTCTTCAGAAACCCTTTTGCAACATAGTTTGCCAAACCCCTGGATTGGGCTGAATTTAAAAATGTGCTTTAAGGGTTTCTGTTCAGCTGTTACCATTAGACTGTTCAAAGACTCCTGTGAGCTTAGCAGTTTTTTACCTTTGTGTTTCACTCACTCCCTGGCACAACACCCTATAAACCCCGTGTATTTAACCATTTAAATGTAGTGCAGGTTTAACAGACACATACTTTAGGAACATTGGATGAGCTTTTTATTCTACCTATCCCTCCTCCAAAAATCCTTCACTAATCCCTCCTCTTTATTTTCTTGCTGCTTGCTTTTGCAGTTGCTGATCTGATCCCACCAGCTCTTCTCAAATTGTCCCCATTCCTCCAGATGGGGACCCCAGACACTGGCATTCACACCAGCAGCCAAGCTTTCAGGAGCACATCCCTGCCCTTTTTGGGGGCTAGAAAGGTGTCAATATATGTGGCTTTAGAGCACTCATTGCACCATTTATGCTATGATGTTTAAACACTACGGGACCTTCTACTACCAAATATGTATCTCCTTGCCAAGATCTGTCTTTACCTTGTACCTACCAGCAAGATGCAGCAGAATGCCCTGCTGCAACAATATTTTTCTCATCTAACACAGTGCAGGGTCCGCACATACTGCACCCGGTCTTGTCAGAGAGTCATTTGTTGAGTGGGAAGGGGCTGGGAGCCACACCACAAAAGCCACCTACATTGTAGCACTACGATTTTCAGGAGCTGCACTATCATACGCCTCATGCATACAATGCTGCAGCTTATCCTAACATGAGGTTTAGGTGAGCTGACTTATATTGCTGATAAAACGAGGCTCAAGAAAATGTTGCAGCGCAATGGATGGAGTGGAGCTGGTCATCTGTCAGCCAAGATCTCGGCTCAGATTTTATTAATATTCATGGTTTAGAAGGCTTCCTTAAATGTATGTGCCTCTTCAAAACACTCATTCCTGCTCAGTATCTACACTTGAAATAGTGATTTTTAGCAGTGTGGCTATAAAATAAATTCTCACGCAAGTCTTCCTTACAACAATGATGTGTCTGTTACTTAACATAGCTCCTTGCCTATAATAAATTTAATTACCCACCATTTATGGAAACCAGGAGGAATGTAGGCATAAATTGCTGCTGATCTGAAGGGAGGAGGTGGGTCTCAGTGCTGCTAGAAGCTGTCCTCAGCACTGAAGAATATCTCCAAGTTTTCCCTGCAGTGCTATTTCCGTGTTCTCTCTGCTCTTTTTCCCCCTTTAGCTAAGGTATCTGACAGCAGACAGAGCCCTCTCCCCGTGCATAAAGGCTGCAGAAGGCATGAGGCAGTATGGCCAACCCAAGCTGTAGGAAGGAAGATCTGTTCAACCCTTGTAGGTACATGAAGCTTCCTTGGAGCTGGAACTACTGAGTCCTCAACCCATTCAGAGCTGTTTGGGTGGCATTCCCATATCCTAAATTTTGCTCTGCCTGGGAAAGGACTGGACCTCAGAAGAGTGATAAAAGGCTCAGCCAGCCTTCTGAAGCATCTCAGACTCTATGGGATTGAAACGCTTTAAAAACCACCCTTGACAATATATTAAACTATTTCTGTCAATGCTCCTACAGCTCATCTGATAGATACTAATGGCTTCAACCAAGAGTCCTATTTAGCATGATTATTGTTTTCATTTTTTAAAATGCACTCCATGCTCAGTTAGTGCTAGACACACCTTCATTACTCCTATCTGTTTGGAGAATCACAGCCTCCAGACTGACATATGAGACATCTCAGGATGGCTGAAAAGCAGTTCATTACGTGAATACATCACATATCCTGGTAACATCAATTGCAGTAACAATTCTTAATGCAGCTAATAAGGTGTTAAAAGTCTCTACTGTTTTTTTTTGTTATCTGACTTGTTTAAGATACCAAGCTGGGTTTTCATCACTTCTCAGAGGAAGTTTTAGCAGATTTAGTCTTCATTAAAAATATATATATTCTCTAGGTATGCATTTTTTTCAGAGATTCCTCTACCCTTACAAAGCAAAGTGAAAAGTGCTGTGGAATTACTGAGTACAAAATGATCTGCCAGTTGGAGCGAATACAGATTGCAAGGCACTTTCTTGATCATTGACAGCTGTGGATGTTTATGTTGCAATCCTACAAAGAAAGAAAAATCTGGACTACTTTGTTCTTGATGTCAAGATTGGTTTAAAGGAGTAGCCATTTGTTACATGAGGCGTAGGCAACAGAATAAATCTAGCACTAAAGAATAACCACTCCAACATCCTCAAGTACTCTTACCCAATATCACCCTTTCTGGACAGCAAGACCCACGTGCTCTCTTTCTATCATTTTCTATAGCTCTCAACACATGGAATTTAGGTCAGAGGTGCCAAAACCATTCTATGGAGAGGAGCGAATTCTAGTTTAAATGATATTAGATCTAAAATAATTAATCTAAAATAACACGCCTCAACTCCCAGCACAGCAGATTTCCCATACACATCAGTGAGAGGTTTAGACAAAGATTAAAGAAAAGGTCTACTCGCAACACAACCACATTTAGTCAATAAGAGCTTAGTAGTCTGCTGGGTCCTACTCTGACCCAGTCTGTGACTTTGTCTGCACAAACACACCTTTTAATGACTGAGCCCAGATCCTGGGATCAGGAAGCAAAGTTGCATGTGCATACATTTTCTGACTTTAACTCATCAAGCTCCATCCCAATGGATTGGTCCAGTGTTAGCAATCTGCTTCCCTCTCCCTTCCACCTCTGCTTTACGTTGCTCACAGTCCTTTTTGTGAGGGGAGAAATCAAAGGAAAATACAGATAGCTAAAGGGTTTTAAAGTAACAGGAATCCATTTTACTCCACTCCTGTAAGAATCAGAATTATAATGGAATTTCGTACTAACTTACCATGGCTGTGAGACATTCCAGCTTATGACCTGAACCCAGCTGCTTTTTGGACGTGCAATCTGTATGAGGATTTCTAGTCTTCTGTTCCTCAGCATCAGTCCTACATGCCAATGAGAACATAACTCCAGTTTCAGGTGAGCTCAAGTCCTTTACACAAGCTGTGTTTGTACATTTTATGGAGATCCCAGGGCAGGGTAAGTCATCCACACAGACAAAACTACTATAGATTATTCACTTGATACCTTATTTAGCACTTCTTTTCACTTTGGCTTTTTTTCCTTGCCAGCTTCTTTCCTCAGCACTTCTACCTGGGTTTTTGAGCTTGTCCATGTGAGGATGTTATATGGGATTAATTTAATTTGTTCAAATTAAGTTACCATACCACCACATAGAGTCTCTTGGGGGACAAAAAGTACAGATGGTGTGTTAGGCTGCAGGAAAGTCACTTTCCTGGGCAAAGCAACCTATCTTCTCCTGAAGACCTGTGGGGCTCTGTTGCTTGCAGCTACATTTCTGGCAGCAGGCTTACCTGCTGCCTGGCTACCCACAGCAGCTTGTCTGGATACCTTCCTGCTTGCCCTTGCCTGAGGTCTGTCTGGACTCCGTTGTCATTCTGGCAGAATGCCATGTTATGGGGAATACACCACTTTTTCAGATGTGAAGCTGTCGGCTCCTTCTGGCATTGCATCACATCAGATGGATCTCCACTGCAGGATACAGCAGATTTGTGTCTTTCTGTGTACAGCCAGCCTGGAAATGCTGCGTTTTGGAGATGTACCAGTACCTGGGACAAGCTAAGTCTACACATTCATTGGATCTTCTCTCCTTTTCTGTCTCTAGCTCCACTCATGAAACATCTTCATGAATCTAATAAACATTTAAATATGGATCCAAGCCTCGGTTAATTTTTGTCTTCTTAGTCACATGATGGGAGAGAAGCCATGGGGCTCTACACCACGCTGTCTGTATCATAGCTACACCCACACTAGATTAATGCTGGCTGTATCGAGTGGTGATGCACAGACTTAACGCTCCCCAATGAAACTGGCAGATGTGCAGAATTCATAGCTGTTTCATTGTGCTGGGCAGGCTGCAGATATGTCATATTGTCCCAGTTAGGCTCCAGTCTTGTACCTAAAGTAACTTGGATAGCTCATTTTTGGAACACTTAGTCCCCAGAAGTCAGCCGGCATTCTCAAGGGCACACAATAGTGCTCATGCTGCTCCAGCCATTACTTTGGAGTGACCCCAAGAGACAGCAGCTCAGCCTCAGGAAGGATGACTGCTCTTTTTCTCCATCCTGTGATCAAACATAGTAATTTTTCCCAGATGTGAGGTTTATGGTGTCATTCTGCATTGCGTCAAAAGTGGAGACACCTGACATTTGTGGCTATGGCCTATGCTGAACAGCTTTCTAGTCTCAGTCTATTTTGTCACTACTCTGTTTTCCCTGAAAGCAATCACCAGGGACGTACCAATGACCAGAAAAGGTTTGAAGTATCAGATATTGAAAAACCTGCTGATGGCAGGACTGAGGATGGCACTGGACAAGACTGCTTTCCCTCTATGTCGGATTGTATCTGTTTTGGCAACAAATAAGAGACTTTCAGTTTCCAGACTGTCAGTACAGCACATTACACAAACATTAAATTCCCTTAAAAAATAAAAATCTCAATGGCTGAGTTATAAACTCTTCAATGATAATCGTAATGGAAACATTTATATATCTATACAGCTATAATGGGATTGCTGCAGTAATCCTACACTGTTTATGGTGCTGATATTTTAAATAATACATTCCATATCTTTTACTTTTCCCCTTTTTTCATGGTGCTGTACACACTTTGCATCCTTTCAGTAACAAACACTGAGCAAAGTGCAGCAGTAAATTATTTCCTCTTTGAATCCTTTCACCAAAGAAAAAAAATCTATGTGCACACACAGCATCTTGAGTCCAGCTAGTTAATCAGTTGCATTATTATTACCACCCACCTCATCCTGCTAAAAAGCCAGATTTTTCTACCATTTGTGCTGCTTTTAATCCATAGGAAGTCAATTTTCCACTCATATATTAGTTTATTTTATATTTTCAAATTGATTCTACTATACATTGATTTCCTGTTGTGTGTATTGTATCCTGAGCTAGGATTATACGTTTAGTAGAAGTGGATATTCCTGCCACATAAAGGTTGCTTCAGCTCTATAGGACCCTTATCTTGAAAAGGGAGAGTCCAATTTTATTGAAACAGCTAAAATCCCACTTAATTGAATTTTTTTTTCTAAGATGTACAAGCTTAGAGACTTTGGGTTTCCAATTCAACTTCGGCTTCGCGGTGTTTAAATTTCCAAACCCATAAAGACCTTTATGAAAAAGAACTTACAAATATTGTATTTCTGATATGGTGAATTACTAGAGAAGCTCAAGGTAAGAAGCAGTGAAATATCAATACTTTGTAGAACATCTTTTGATCATGCTGGCTTTTCATGGCCTGTTTAACACATTCCTATGGAAAAAGATCATGTTTGAAGCTACATTTTACAATGTTAGAGCCCTGAAACGTTACAGAGTAGCATTAGGGCCGTGCACTGGAACAGAAAGAAACACGCTACCTGGCTACATTTGATGCAAGAAGATGAGGCAACAAGAAATCCTAGTTTTGGGGTGAAGTTTTTGGCCAAGCTTGCAGCCACAGGGGTTTTGTCTTGGAAGTCCAAGGAGTTTGAGCTGCAAGCACAACAAAAATTTTCCCTGATTAGATTACTGCTTAGATTGCCTCTAGTGTTAATTTGTAAAAATGATATCCTTGCTTTTCCTTAGTTCTTAGGTAAAAAATAGGCCTTGGAGGGTTTTTTCTTTTGTTTCAAAGAAAAGCCAAAGTTCAGAGGAAGCCACTCACCTCCCTAGTCCGGGTGCCTGAGTTTGGTTTTGCACTGTTATTTGGCCCACCCCAGCCAGCTCAGAGGATGCCATGCTTATGGTGCCTGTTCTCACAAATAGACAGGCCCAGGTTCTGTAAGTGTCACTGCGAGCAGCTTTGCACCTTTGCCTGGATTTCAGCCAGCCTTTGCTGCCAGAGCCCCACGCAACGGATCTGTCTGCAGCATCAGACCCTCCACCGCTATTTCAGTCTCCGACCTGTGCCTGCTTGCAGCTCCTCCCTGCACAGCATGATGCACACCCATCACCCCATACGCCAGCGGTAAATACAGTATGAGCAGAGATGTGCTCAGGGACAAAACACAGTGAGAGGTGTGCAGCAGCATCGCTACCCATAGGGTGTGTAAGCCCGCAGCTGGGCATGCAGCTGTGTTCACGCCGCCAAAGCCTTTAAAGATGACCATATAGTTTATATGTTGAACACTGAGGACAGCTGGAGGCAGGGGGACCTATGCAGACACAGAATTAAGTAACAAAGGTAATATATGGATTTGGATAAAATTATTTTTGCAAAAGCAGGGTTTCAGTTGAACTATTCAGTATTTAGTGTCGTTCTATGACAGTGGAGAATCAGACCCCAAATTAAAGTCAGCAATTTTTTCCTTGTAGCATCTCCTAAGGGCATTACCACTATCTGGGATTCGATCCTTGTTGCACTGTGGAGCATAACCACATAGAGAAGACTCAAGTATTGAAAATCAGAAGTATATTTAACTAAAGTTTTGAATTGGGTCCTTAGAGATTTTTCTTTCATTTTCACTTACTCTGTTCCTTCTCTGTTTTGGTTTTTGGTTTTGGTGGTTGTTTTTTTTTAATAGGCAGAAACATGAACAAGGATACACACACGTGTGCACACATGCAATCACAAGTGAGCAGCATAATGGTGACAGTAATCTCTTTTGTCTCTTGAGACAGACAGACCAAAAGGTCCATGAAGCTTGGACAGCCAAGCTCTGAAGTACGATGCCATAAAACCTCAGGGCCAGACTTTTCTTGTGAGTTTACCTCCTTCAAAGCCACACAAAGCCAAGTGCAGTCCTGCCATCCTGAATTCAGCATAATTTTGCAAACCACCTTGCACCAATGACTACGCATTATGCACAGCGACAAAGGACGTGGTCCTAGTGGCTCAGAGGAGGCTTGTGATGCGATTTCTGGCCTTCAGCTTATAGGTACTTAAGAGACTGCTGCATAAAGCCCAGAATCTGGTAATTGCATTAGAGAGGGCTAAATGTGAGGCCCAGAGGATAAATCTTGCTGCCTGTTGTGCTTGCATGGGGAGAGAGGAGGTGCAGA
>NC_137580.1:45454869-45592369 GCF_963210335.1 Falco punctatus | reverse complement strand
CACACTAACGTGCTTCAGCCATGGCCTGGGGAATAAGTCTAAGGAAATGAGAGGGTACTTTGAAGTTACGTTTCTTCTGTGATAGTTACAGAGATTGTTTGGGGTGGATTATATGACATAACAGCCCAAGGAATTTATTTAAATTATTAATTTTCTTTCCAGATTCACAACTGAACAGTCATGATACAACACAATGAGCAGAACAGTAACTGCTCGTGCCTGCACTGGAGCTAGTCCTTTCAAAGCAAAATGCTCAATATTCAATTCTGGAGAAACCTGACTTAACAGCCATGGAAAACTGGCCATGACCCAGCACTCACAAAAGTCAATGCCCTCAAGTGTAAATTGTGAAGATTTCGCAAAAACTGCAGATCATTTCACAGGGACCACAAAGTTCAGCCTGAGCCCATTCTTGCCTTTCAGAATGCATTTCTGCACAGACCTCCTTTTCCTCTTCATATATTTATTCATCAATAAAAATACAACAAAGTAATTACAAGTAATCACTGGTAACCCCCAACTGTTTCAAGTATACAAACCTGTTCAAAAGGTTCCATATCTAAATAATTAAAAAGTTAAAAAAAATATAATCACATTGAGTTGTCTGAAAGATACAGGTCAATATAGAAATAGTACCATTTTATCTAGAAGAATTCACTTCCTGCTGAAGTCACGGGTGATTTTTCTACATGAGACATGTAGCACTATGTCCTAGCAAAACAATTACTTAAATCATTTTCTTGATTATTAGTATCATTGTGGCATATTCTTCTGCATGTTATGGAATAAAACTTTTCCAGCTCTCCCAGACTGTAGCATTCCCCAACACAGGTTTTCAGCATTGACCATTCCATCACATATTTGCATGTAGAACTACTGCAGCCAAAAGGATTTCTTCCAGTAACCCTAATTTGCAAAAAGCAAAGTTTGATATGATGCAAGTTTGATGCAAATGTAGTGTTTACTATGTAGCAATTTGCATCGCAAAATGTAACAAATTGTAGCAAATTTAGCAATATGCAAAGCAGCTAAGCATTCCAAAAGTATTAGTTAAATCAGATACAAGGTTGTCCCAGGATGCAAATCAAACCAAAATATTTAAAAATCCTTAATTCTGTATGCAGTCGGAAAAACAAAACAAAAATATAGCCAATAGTATAACCTGTCCTCCCCCCAGAAACATCAGTAAAACTAGAGCAATGTAGTCTAGATGAAGACCTGTCCTACATACCACACAGACAAAACCAATCCCAAATGTAATTGAAATAATTTTTGAACTAACACCATTCATTTTCCTGTTACGAACTGCTCATGAGCCTGCCTTCATCCTGAGACTTGTTTAGCACCATTGACTTCCATGGTGTAGCTCTTGATTTATGATGGTTTAACATGTAAAATTTAGTAATTAGCCTTAGAATACTTGTTAACAAAAAAGAAAAAAGGCATCTGTACACATTATAGTAACTGCCAAGACACAGGATGGGATAATTTCATCTGTAGGAGATTAATACAACAGAATCAAGCCCAGCCTTTTTTTCAAAATATTTTAAACTTACCTTAACTCTGTTGACTTCATCAGAGTTGTTCCTTATGGACAAGAGATGACATGAACAGAGAAATGGACCTATATATTATGCTGCCAGCCCACAGAGCAATAGCTATTCTACGTTCTTTATAACGGAATTTATAATTTGCACAGAAGTAACTCAGAGGGCTGACGCACTGCTTGTGGGAACCGGTGCAGCTGGCCACTTTTATAAATTTGAAAGTGAAGGTTTTACTAGCAGCAGAAATTAATAAATACCCATTTCTTCTCTTCCCTCCCTCTCCCAAAATCAATTTAAAAATTGAGCTCCATTTTCCATCCGGTAACAAAAGACTGGTGTTCTGTATTGTACACTCCTGCTCATATTATGAACGGCATGTCACATATTGCAAGGCTACACCTGCAAGGGAAAGAATGAAGGCTGATACAATCTACCCCAGGTTCTGCGATGTCAGGACACTTATCAGTCTGTAAAATGCAAGGGCAAGATCTAGGGTTTATTAAAAAAAAGGAAGAGAAAAAAATAAAGGAATACTGAATGAACAGATATTTTGCAGGCTTGTCTGAAGGTTTGTGAGGATGGCAATAAAAGCATGACATTGTTATTGGGAACATGCATGGCTCTTGCCATACACAAATCTCAGCCTACATTGTGGACACCAGTGAATTACATTCCCCATTCTGCACAAAGCTTTGCTGTTGGGATTTTTTATGAAGGTTCAAGGCCAACATCTTATAACCCCTTACGGAGCCCTGAGAATATGAGGCTGTGCCTGCTGGTGGAGAAACTGGATTCTGAAAAGAGAAAGACCAAGGAACATATCTTTGATTTATTCTTTTTTTTTAGGTTGAATCCGTGTCTCACTTGATGAGTGAAACATCTTAGAGACAGGCTACTACCTTTCAGCTTTTTTCTTTTACCTTGAGTACAGCAGTTTAAACTGGGGAATGAGCGCCATAATATCTTTCTGAAAATAGCATGAAAGTTCAACCAAAAAGTATTTTGGCATGATCTCATCCTGACTATTCTTACTGATTGCTGAGTCTACAATACTCTATTTACTTCTGTAGACCTGGCACATGGATCTCAATTTGCTGAAATGGCATACATGCAAACTAAAGCCCATATACAGTAGGGAAACCAATAGATACATATCACCTCCTCCCAGGAACCCCTCCAGATGGAGTTCTTCCAGTTATCTTTAATGGAAGCATTTTCTATTATAGTTGCAAGCCTCAGACAAGCATTGCCTACCATTAAGAAAGAAATTCCCAGCAGAAACACTCATTTTCTCCTCCAGGCTCCTACCAGCCAAGCAAGGAAATCAATAAATTCTGAAAATAAAAAGGAAAACCACTAGGTAGAGTTCTGACTCTGGAGAGGAAGAGGCACCAGAAATTCCCACGAGCTCTACCAAGCTCTCCACGCCAGGGTTGCTCGTAGTCCAGATACTGTCATCGCAACCAAGATTGTTAAAAGTGACACCAATGAATAACCAAGTAGATCCTAACCCCACCTGAACTGCCCACAAACTGTGCCTACTTGCTGCTGCAGAGTGTCTGCCCGGGACCTTCCCAAGCCTTTCACACACAGATCTGGCAGCTGATGCCCAGCACTTTATCCAACCTTGCAAGCACTTAGGGATTTTAGACCCATGCTCCACTGCAAGGCTGTCTTGCTGTTAATTAGCACAAAAGGGAAAACATATGTGGCTAGTGCCCAAGGAAGACAAATAGTGCTTGCTACCCTGTATCCTTTAAGGGCTTCTACTTGAAAAACAACCAACGAACAAGAGGAAACATGATGCTATTCTCTTTCAAGCCATCTGGGTTCTTTAGAATATCTGCTATTAAGAACTTACTGCTCCCCACGATGCTATATTTAACTGTTTGAGCAGGTAGAATATATACAATCTACCAGGCAATTCACATAGCCATTTTAATAGCAGATTGTAATTCCTCAGCACTAGAAAAATGAAAGTGAAAGGTCTATGAATTATTACAAACCCACTCAATCTCTGGCCAGGCAGCAGTGCCCTGAACTGTAAAGGCTTTTTTCTTGTGTTTAAGTTACCATGGAAGATGAAATAGTCACACAGATGTACTGGCCAGTAGAAACTGGTATTGCTAGCTGTGTATCATCTATAAATACTTTTTTTTTTTCTGATTTATAACCTATCTCCACTTTCATAAATGGAAAAAAACCCTCAACCCCCAAGTCCAGAAATGGTTTCTGTTTTTTTTTTTTAAGCACAAACTTTCTCAGTTGAAGTTTTCTTTTTCCAAAATAATATTCAAGATTTTATTTTGTGAGAATGCATCAGATTATGCATTGTACTGCTGTGTGAAAATAAAACTTATTTCTGTTACAGTGAAGTTGTTTTCTGCTACATGAATATCTCCCAATACATCTTGGCTTCAGACCATGTTGTTTTGCAGCGTGTTATCTTACTGACTTTCTCAAGGATCACTGTAAGGCTTAGCATGTAAACTAAATGTTGACTGAGTCTCTCCTCTAAAGCAAAGTCCAGTTTCTAATCTCTGGTGCACCAAAGGTTCTTTCTTGCAGGCTGATTTTTGTAATTGACTATAGGATGTTGCATGGGAGTATCTAGGAAGAAAATGCTACGGCAAAGAGGGAGGGATGCTCTATAGGACAAGTCACCAAACTGAGTGTCAGGAGTCCTAGACCCACCCATGAGTTTAGCCAAAGACCTCATCAGTGACACTGAGGTGCTGCCCCTAGGGCAGTGCTGTACAGATAACACTCACTATGGACCGTGCAGCCCTTAAAATGTATCCAGGCAAGGGGACAGTAAGGGGTTAAGCATTGCCATGCTTACTGCTTCACAACAAAGTGGGGGAAATAAACTCCACCATCAGGAGAAGGGCCACATTCTTCTCAATAGAACTGGGAAGATATCTGCTTTACACACAGGTGCTGTCCTGAGACAGGAGCTGCAAGAAGGCCTGAGATTTCTGGTGCACACCCCCTGCTCTGCCGCTTGCCCATCCTGTGCACCCAGAGGGGCAAAGGCGCATGTGAGCCTTCAGAGGTGCATCACAGAATTACGGAAGGGCTGAATTTGTAACAGACCTGGAAGTGATCCTGTCCAACCCCCCTGCCCAAGCAGGGTCAAGCAACTGGAGGGTCACCAGCTCTAGCAGGATCATCTAGACCAAGTTTCCCAGGACTGTATCCATATGGCTTTTGATTATCTGCAAGGGTGGAGATGTGCTTCTCCCCAGCTGTCCCTGTCTTCAGCTGCTGTTAGACATGTGCTCAGGACCTAGTTACCAGGAGCTACCTGTCATCTAGTAACATAACTGGCTGCATCATTTCTTTTACACTACATACCAGGAGAGCATGAAAATTTGCAAAGATTGGCTGTACTAATTCTCAATCATCAAGAACGCCCTTACAGATCTCTGGCTGCTCCATTATCACATTGCACAATCAGAACAGGCTGAAGGCCTATGAGATGGTTTTCTGGCCCTCAGGATTGAAATACTATAGCTGGTACTTTCATGCTAATAATAATGCATACTGGACAGGATCCTGAATGTCTCAAACACACCACACAACTCATGGACAACATCTGATGCCCTTCCAGCATGAAATGGTTGCTCATCATCCCAAGAAGAAACACTAAAATAGCAAAACTAGACTCAATGTCTTCCCATTGAAAATCAGGGAAGCAAGGAAGTTTTAAATCCTGTGCAAAATAACTCAACCCATCAGAAGCAGCAGAGTTTGCCATATCTGCTAATCTGTAAGTAGAAGCTAGGCCCAGGGAGATCTACTCCAGTTTTTCAAAGTACTCTTTTCATTGTCGGACTTCACAGAAAGGAACATGTGTGACGATTTCACCTTGTTTGATTAAAACATTTGCATTGTAACTTGTTTGGGGTTAAAAAAGTATTAGGAACTTAATATTTCACATTGGTTTTGGTCTGTGAATTTTTGAATCATCTAGAGAATATGAGCTCCTTGATGAAAAGTACTATTTTGTGTTATGAACCAGAAAATAATGGCCTATCAGACTATAGAAAGTGGTCTAAAGCATCTATCTTTAATCTTCTTGTGTAAGTGTTCTAGACACTGTAATTTCCAATAACAATAATGGAATAAATACCTCATTAACCCCTTTAAAGCTTCCAACACCATGACAATATCTAAATGAACTGTCAGTGGAACAGGCATTGTTCAGTAAGACAGCAGACCAGAAAGTTAATATTGAGCTATCTCCCAATGAAGTAACTGAAATGTATTCTCATCCTCAACAACCTGATGGCTTATATATTGTCACAAAATGCAGAAGGGAAAATTTCAAAGAAGAGTCTTCTAAGTCTGTAAATCACCTCATGTCACTTTTCATATCAGCTTTGAAAAAAAGATAAAACAGCACTTACTAAATTTTGGAAGGGAATGTTTGTTTAGAATTTATCTTACAGAAGAGCCACTGATTGAACTTCGTATTTACACATTTCTGATCCATAAACCTATTGATATTACACTATTCTCATCATAAATTAGTGTTCTGACAGACTAATACCCATTGCTGAGCTGAATGTCATAGATATTTATTGAATAGGAAGTAAAAGTGTAATATCTAGTATGAACAGAATATTCACATAACAATAAAAAGTATAGATTTGGCTTCAGGGAACAATTCACAGGGCCTGAATCCATCAGAAAGGAAAATAGGGAACTTGTGCAAAAAATATGAAGATTTTAATTATTAAGTACAGGCTTGTGGTGGAAGTGTCCAGATCAAAATCGAAGCCTGTGGGTGAAAAAATTAGGACCATATTATACAGGACACTGGACATTCTATTGACTTGAACACCATGGTAATAGCCACTGAGGTAAATGCACCGCAAAAGAGAAATAGAGAACAGGGAAAATAAAGCAAAGAGAAAGAATTGTGCTTTGCATGCAGGTGGGGAGAACAAAATATCAGTGATAAATTCTACCACACAGCTCTGAGAGAAGCATTTTACCCTGTAAAAGGGTGATGGATAGATTTCCTTGAGGAAAATATCAAATAATGCTAAAGAAAATTTAGGCTGAGATTTTCAAAACTACCTACAAGAGTAAGATAGCCAATTCTCAAGAAAATATGTATGTGTTTTAAACACATGTAACTCTACAAGGCTTTGCAAATTCTGTCTTAAATAAAAGCAATTTTTTTAAATAGCAGCTACTGGTACATTAGAATCTTGCCCAATCTATGGCACAATAAATTTGAAAAGCACTTTAGGTGCCCATCTGAAGTCAAAAAGCTTAAAAACCCATGTATATCTAACCTGAAATATCTTAATATAGGATGGATTTCAGAAGCATGGTAACCTGGGCTAAAATACAAGCTTTCTAAATGCAGCTGAAAATTAGTCAGAAAAAAAAGATCAGCACCTCCAAATCAGAATTTTGATGTGAAAACTTAGACCTTAGAGAAACAAACAGAACAGTGAAACACTGGAATAAAGTTGTAAGGACCAAGTAGCTATTATCCCTGAGACCAGGAGCTCACCTGAACCCCGAGTTATTAGCATAAGCCTTTTCCATTCAGACTCAGGAAGGAATTTTCTTTTTTCTTTTTTTTTTTTTCCTGGAAGCAAAACCAACCTCTCAGGGTCCCTGTTGATGAAATATCTTGGAAAGATCTGTGGCTGTTACTACTAACTGCGTGTTACTATGTGTTACTACTAACTGTGACACTGTGAAGACTGACCTGGAATCGCACATCCCCATCCCCTGCACCTTGGGCAAGACAGTAAGATGTGCAGTGCAAACCATTTAGCTAGTCTTTCAAAACATCGAGTGTGAGAGGCATTAACTTCCACTGCTTCACCATAATCACTAAGGCAATCACTAAGGCACTCACGTTTAGGTAGAAGCATGGCAAACCCACAAAGATGTATTTCATGGTCTCTTCCATTGTTTTCACAGATCAGATTTTCTCGGTCCTCATCACCCCTGATGTAAATGTGTTAACTTCAGGGAAAAACAAGGAAGGTGTTCAGCCCATAGAAATCAGCTTATGCTAATCAAGTCAAAAGAGATTTCAACTTTAGAACACACTTTTTAAATCATGGGGTTTTAGGACCATTGTACAGGTAATAGCCATTGTCTGCCCTATAGCCAGCTCTGAAACACTCTGAGTTAGCAGCGAAGTGGAGATTCCAAAGGATGAGTTTAAGTTATAAACTTCAGAAGCTATTATGTTGCTACCCCAAAAAACCTCAGCACTAAACATCTCCCTTGAAGCCTTTATCTTGACCAGCAAGTAAATCTCTCTTTGTATCACTTCTATTTTTAACATTTTACAAACTGTGAAGCAACCATTACCATGCCTGTGTATGAGAAATGAGATTGTTATTGGAGGATGAATTAAAAACATCTTTATGAAGGGATTCAATCCAGAGCTGGATTTCTTCTGCTAGATACTTCTATCCCCAGTCTTTCAAATTGCTTTGAGAAGCTGCTCACAGCGGACTTATGTGGGCATGGAATTGAACAGCATTGGCAACAGGTTTCTGTGCTTTTTTTCTCATTTTTAGTGGTCAGGTACTGTTGCTTAATCCATTGCTAGTATGATAAAAATGGCTTGTTAGACGGTCAGAAATCAGATCACCTCCCTCCCAGCCATAATAAAAAGCAGTACACAATGCAGAGCAGCTTTAGAAGCAACAGAATGGAAGAGACCAAAGCTGCTCTCCTTTCATCACCTCCCTGAAGCTGGGGGAATATCTGTCTTTGATGGAGTCAGAGCCATCTTTGGGCATTGCTCAGGCTTTCCTCAGAGAGCTGATGCATTAAACCATCTCAAAACTCACTTATTTACTTACTGAAATGGACCAAATTGTGCCAATGGCTGATGTTTTCTTTAAAATGCCTTCTACTTCACAGCACCCAGGTTGTGGTCAGCCCTGTTGTGTGCTCTTGTCTCTTGCTGGATCTTTCCTGGACCACCAGCAACCAAAGGGGGACCAGGGCCAGGACAGGGCTCTGGCCCTTTCTCTGCTCCCCAAATACTGAGACAGTCTGATTTCCCCAGCATTCTGGTGTTCATCACGATGAACCAGGGAAGTTCAGATAGTCAGTGTCTCTAATAGGGATCAGCCTGTGTGTGAGACTTCACAGCGACTTTGGGTCAGAGTTAATTTCCACCACACTTCTCAAACCAGAAAAAGTGTCATTGAGCGGTTTTAGTTCCTTTGAACAGGAATTCCTGACGTCATCTTTCTCCCCAGCCCCACTGGCTGCATGAGGACTTGCCAGCGCGCAGGTGCGCTTGCGCCCCTGCTATGATGAATCTCCCCTGCAGACCTGTTTGCCAGCCCCACTGCCAGCACAACGGTGAATAAAGCACACACAGATACATGGCAGCACAGACAAGCATGTTGCAAAGCTAGTGTTTCAATAGTTTCACTGTCCTTTCTCTTTTCCCTCCTCCTTCTCATCGTCTTGCCTTTCATCTTCACTTGTATCTCTGAGGAAACACCTTCTTTTGGGGATAACTTGGTTTTGCTAGGTATCAGGATAGAGCAGAAACCCAAAGCCTGCACACTAATTCACTGGCAGTCCAGTTCCTACAGCCTGCTGATTACCTTGATATTTTCTGCCTTTTCCAGCACCTTGGCACTGAGGTCTTAGGGACATGGGCAATATTTAATAATATAAGATGAAGTTCAGGAGGAGGAACACGAATCCAGCTTGCTCAGCTGTTTGACCACAAATCCCTTGCTAGGTCTGTTTTGTCTTCTATAGGGCTTTATTGAGACTCAGGGAAAACACACTTACCTGAGGATTGTCCCAATCCTGCAAACAGAAGACCAAGTATGATACTACATAAACTGTCCCCTCCATGACCCACACCCTGGTGTGGGATGCAGGTCTGGACCAGAGGATCTGTTTTCAGGGTCTGAACCACATTCTGCAGTGTTAGATGAGGTGGGATGGTTTCCGGACTTCATTATTTGTATTAGATATACTTTTTGCCCAAATTGTGTGACCTGGTCAATAAGCAATTAGTATTTTATGACAAAGTGCAAGTGGCAGTGTTAATAGCAGTTTGTAGCTACATGCACACATGAGAGCCGAGAATAATTTTTATGACTCCAGTAGAAGTGCATGTAACAAACAGAAGTCAATTTTTATGACCATAATGACTATGTCCTCTCAATGCCTGTAGAAAATAGCTTTACGCAATTCAGTTAATTAGTGTCCAAGTGCACTTGCTCACAGACTGTTCAGCTGTTCCATCTAATACTTGGAGAAGCTTTCAAAAGAGAAGTTTAATACATATATTAAAAAAAAAAATGAGTAGCCACTCAAAATCTGTAAATGTAAAGTTCTAGACTAAAGTACACTTTAAAATAGTGGTTTACAATTTTGTAAGTCATTAGTTCTAAAATTTATACCACCAGACTTCTTTAAAACGGACTTTTAAACTTGAAGACGATAAAAATGCATTTGGTTATTGCTGTGACACCAAGTACTTGCACTGAAAATTTCAAACCCTCTGGATTTTAGTATTAACATTTATATTACCTCCATCTCACCCTATCAGAGTTGCATTCAAAACAAATGAGCTAACACTCCTTACGGCAATGTTATCATATTCTGCTCTTTATTATTTCTCTTGCTAAATATTTTCTTTCCTAAGACTCTCAAACTGATTTAATACCCTTCCTACTTAGCCTCTACCTTATGCACAGAAGTACAAGTCTTTTGCATCAATTTAAAGCCAAAGTGATGAATGGAATTTAATGATCTTTTTTGTACAGTTCTGTATAACACTAAACAATGGCCAATGCATTCATTCATGATCAGTTTTTTGCCTTGTTTTTAATTAGCTTCCTATCTGGAGGGGTGGTGTGAAAAATTGCACCCTGGGCCTTACTACATCTTTCTTTTATAAAATGTATGTACAACAAATAAAAAGCACATTTTAACCTACCTGCTACCTATTACGTTAAATGTCATTACTACTAAAGACTGGCAGCTCAGCTAACAAACGCCCTCATTATTTTATTCCAGCTCTACTTTGGGTATAGTCAATCAAATCACGCTTGATTTATGTCAGATGCTAACAAAATACAGTATAAATAGAGCCATTGAGTACAATTCAGTGATTCTGTGTTTATTCAGCTCTAAGCTATGAAGCTAAAGTGGATACCATTTATAACCAAGACATGCATTCTTCATGGCCATAAGAGTTAGCAGGCCATAGCTAGAGCACTTTTAAGGCTGAGAGAATATAAAGTGTTCCTATGAGCGGACTCGATTTTTTTTAAGTATACAAATTAATAACTTATATAAAGATAGAAAACACTACCATGACTATATATCATTTTTTTCTTTTGATTGGGAAAATTGTTTGATGGATTTAAAATAACCTAATTTGCAATGTAGGCCTCATTATTAATGGTCAGTGATTTTAGTACTTTCCAAAGGTGACTTTCTACAAGGAATGGCTTTTAGGAGTATGTCTACGTTACACTTCCAGTCACACAGGTTATTGCGAGGTCTTTTTGTGCTTTGTCTCAATGACTCTGTACATGTGGGCTATTGACCTGGGGAAGCCCAGTTTGGTTGTGGAAAATTACAGAAACCCAATTGTGCTCACTGAGTGATGGAAGAGCCAGAGCAATATTTGCTGCATGTCAGCTGGAAGCCCTTCCCAGAGAGTTCAGCACACCAATTCCTCTCCTCACTGCTCTCTACTTCCAACAATTGTTTCTCCTTAACAGCTATAAGCTGATATATATATTATACAGGAAAGACTGAGGCAGGCAAGACTGCAGTTCTCAATACAACCCCAGTTTTCCTAGAAAGGGAAGTAATTTAAATCTAGATTTTCAGGTTTAGGATAGATATTTTGAAGTGAATAGTTTGCAATTGGCAGCTATGTGCCAAAGAAAGGATAAAAAAATTCTTGTTAGATACACTCCAAATTGTGTTCTCGGGTATATCTAGAAAGGTAGTTTATTAGAGAAAGGGAAGTGGGAATAGTTCAATGATAAACCTCTTAAAAAGTATTTCTGGTAGAAAAACTACTGTGTCATGCACAGAAGGACCAAACCCACATCTCTGCTGTGTTCCATTATGTTTTCTCAAAATACTCATGGAAAGGTCAACTAATGATAGCAGACACTGTCACTGGTTCTTACCACTGTTTCAGATCCTGAGGGCATACAAAAACGGTGATGACTGGATTGAGGTGTTTTCCATGAGCTCCTGACAACATGAGGGCATTGCAAGATAGACAGAACTGTGTGGCTTTGCCAGCTGATTGTGTATCCTTACTGCTTGGGCTAGAAAGCAAATTATTTGTGGCATACTTTTTTGCAGGGAAACACGCAGGCAAATGTTATTCAGTCGTTGGCTCCTTCCACTTTAACCCATATCTTTCCTCTTTGGCCACAGCCAGCAATACAACACAGGTTGAAGCACATCTGGTGTTTTGAAACGGCACTGCACATGCCCAACATCATTATGGAGAACGTCTTTTAAACATGTGCTGCCTAACTTGACAATCAAAACTGACAATCTTCCTGGCAATCTCACAAACAAGCTGTAATAGCGACATTAAAGTTTCCATTGGGCCATTAAAAAAACCAACAACAAACCCAAACTTTACAATCAACAAATTAAGACACTCATCAAGTGAAAAAGGCAATCAAAACTTGGGCATGATTTGTCAAAGTAGTGCAGTAGCAGAGGGAGGCCTGGGAAACCAAGTGCTCTGCCTTACACTTGGCTGGTAGGGTGAAAGAGTGAAATGCTTCAGCAGTGCACAGCGCCTGGTGTTTCCAGAAGAGATCAAACCTGCAGTGTGTTGGCAGAGTGAAAACAAAGGCGGGGGGGGCAACTGACTACACAGACCCCAGACTGTGGCTGCAATTCATGTAGGCTATGAACACTACAGACTAGCAACATTTAATTTGAAAATATCAGCCAGGAAAGGGAGAGAGGGACTTTTCCAACTTATCTGGAGCAAAGACAATGAGTTCTTCCACTTGAGAATCACCAGGAGTGAGCAGGTGCCAGACACAGGGGCTAGGAATGAAGATTATGAGGAAGAAGACGGAGCTTTTATTTTTGTTTCTTTATTTCACCAAGGGCTGACCTGTTAAAATAACAGCAACGCAGCATTGAAACGATCCTAGATCCCTGTCAGACAAATCATGGCTCGACATATTTTCTCTTGGTTACATCAGAAAGTATGAACTTGCAACCTTGGGCCCAGCTCATTTAATGGCACACTGACAGGGCAAGAATAATTCACAGGTTGAGCTAATCAAAGGTGAAAAGGGAGAATCAGTAAATGTCGTATCCTTTTGCCACTTTCATCAATCCGACTAACTGAATTTGAGCTAAAGCTTGGCAAATTTTCTGCGAAGGGAAATTAATATGTAACACATCTGAGGCCTGGTGCTGGCCAGCAAAATTGGAAAGCCGGCGTTATATCAGAGGGAGATTATTGAGGGAGAGAATGGCCAAAGCTGAGATAATCAGAAAGAAGCTCCTGCTCCTCTCCTCTGATAGCACTGTGACCCTCCCAGCCCTGCACCTGAGTAGAAACCCCTCTACTTTTCAATTTTTCCCCATCAGGAATATATTCTATTGCCCATTTCTGTTGCCCACACATGACTGAATCAATTCAATTACCTTGGAAAAGTTGATACATATTCAAGCCATGAAGACGCTCAGGATAGAAAGAGAGGAAAAGAGACAAAGAAATCTGTATTTACCCAATAATAAGTTTCATTTGGAGAAGGTTTGAAAACAATTCTCCCTCGCATTTGTCCCTGTCAGATCACATTATTCACAAATGAAGTTTACAAAATATCAATTCAATTTCAATAAGGGAGCCTGAATCCCAACACACGAGGGCTGAATTTACGAAATCATAACACTTGAGGGGACCCTGGTGGCTTCCAAATATTTTCCAGTCAGAGGTAATCAAAAGCAGACCGCTGAATACTAATACATTCAATTTCACCCCTTTTGTTCGCATCTGTTCCCTTATAATACTATTTTCTACACTTCCAAATCACTGATGATGGCAGTTTGCAGGAAAAAAAGTGCGTGGGAGGGAATCATATAGCTCAAACACTTTTGTGAAAACACTCTCAAATATGTCCAATTAATCAATTTACTGATGAGCAAACCAGTGAGCTGCATCACGGAAAAGAAAAAAATCATGGTGTTCCCCCAATGCCACCCCAGATTGCTTTCTAACCACATTTTTAGCACAGAGTATGCCCCAGAATGAGCTGATGGCATTAAAAATTGCCATTGAGAAAATAAATATGGTTTCTTCATCAATCTGTCCTCAACTACTGCCCCAGTAAGCCCCAGAAAGGAAGACCAGTAAAGCACCAGGTCCAGGAAAGTATCCAGTCTTTTCCACTCCTGGTCTCCTATGCTCAGTCAAAACCTCATGTTTTCTTGAACTAGCACTTGGATCAGGCTCTCAGTGATAATATGACATATTTCTCAGAACAAATTATGTTTTCGTAGTCTGTGCTGGATCAAAGTTTCCTCTAGCATTTTGTGCAAGAGCCTCCACCACTCTTCCCTAAGGTAAGTACGCCAATAATCCAAAATGTTCCATGAGCATGGAAAAATACAGTATTTCATGATCAGCCCCTAATAAGAAGAAATACTGATGCAACACATGACTTAAACTGTTAATAAATCAGTAAATTCTAGTCAAAACGCAGAGCACACCACTCCATCTTTCACTGACAGGTGTACAGCATGCTGTGGAAAATAAGCAGTTTTGTAATAAACTTCATAGAAGTTCAGGGGAGAAGTGGTTTCTAGACCATCTAATTTCTCCTGTATTTCTCTGCCAATTAAGCATCATCCAGACATCCTGTAACTAGCCAAAACAATGTTAGCTTCTTTTGTCTCTATTCCTCATAAATGAGAATGCATACAACAAGCAGGAGTACAGACAAGAGTCAAAAAAAGATGCAGGGTTAATTGATGTGTCCAGTGGCCAAATCATTCCCCGTGTTGCAGAGAAAGATCAAATCTTCAGACATTCCTTCCAATAAGGTCTGCAAGGAAATTTCTCAGCCTAAAGTGACTCCAGCCAAACACTTGACATAATATTCTATGCCACCTCAGAGTACTGGTCCACCTGCTTTGTGTTATGTCTCCTTCCCAGTCAGTCTCTGGTGCTTTAGAAGATAGATACCATACAATCCCACCATAGAAGCTAAGTTGTGCTTTGAGTAAATTCATTGGTGAGGTCACAGCTGAGTAAGTGTGAAGCTGATAAACTGGTATGATCTCACTGGGGAACTGCAAAAGTTATGATCGAGTCCAGGCTCCCCCAGGACAAGGACCAGAAGGGGCCACTGTAATTGCATGACCTAGCTTGCTGCTGCTGCATGCACACGGGCCAAAGGACTACAAAGTGAGGTGTAACCAATTGTCTAACCACAAGATGCAACAGTCATGCTGAATCCATACTGATTTGTCCTACATTTAATTCTTCACAGCTAGGAAATTGCATATTGAATTTCTCTCACCTCAGTTCCCAGTCACTGGACTTCACCACACCCTGGTCAGCATGGCTGGAGAGTCCCTGCTGCCAGTAGTCTTCAAAGTGTTCTTCTGGGACAGCAGTAAACACAAAGCTTATGGTACTTAAAGAAAAAAAATCAGTCACAAACATATCAGTTGACATGATTTGGCTGTGCACCTCTCTCTTACTGGAATGAATCCACTAACTGCTGCTCCTAGTAAAGAAAGCTTTCTCTGCTGTTTGGGACATCCGATCTCCCTAACACCCCTTTAGCAACATCAGAGAGTCCCTGTCCTGAAACACATTCCCCTATTGTATCCCTCTGCTACTGTTTCACCTACAGCAGACTTGAACTGGTTGCATGTATTCAGTGCCAATAAAAATAGTGCTACAGGAGCTACAGTGTATTTTCTGAAGTTTGAATAGGACCATGGCTACCTATAGGTATACGGTTGAGTCTATCTGAAGATGAAGGTAGTTGCAAGGTTCACTGATGCATTACTCAACTGAAAAATAAATTCTGCCATATTCATGGGATACAAACAAACTGGCTCTGATCACATAAAACCGGTACTGGTGGATTGTTCTTACCTGAAACGGGAGTCAGAACTTAGTTTTTGACAGCAAAAACATGCCGGAGGGATGTTTTTGATCCAGAGCAAGAAGACCAGAAGTTTCTGAAGTTTCTCCACAATGTCACTGTATCTTCAGAATAAAGGGTTTTTTTGATTTCACCTTCTTGCTGCAGAGAATAAAGTATACATGAAGAGACATAATGGTGTATGTCCGTATGCATGGTTCCCGACATCTGCGTGTAAATGTGAGAATACACCAATTATGTGTTGTGATAAGCACAATAAATTACTCAAAATTATCCCCTCCCTGGAAGTGTTCAAGGTGAGGTTGGATGGGGCTTTGAGCAGTCTGGTCTAGTAGAAGGTGTCCCTGCCCATGGCAAGGTGTCCATGCCCATGGAATTAGATGATCTTTAGGGTCCCTTCCAACCCAAACCATTCTGTGATTGAAAAGACTTGAAAACAAATTTCATTTAGAAGTAGCATGCCACTGAAAACTACAGTGCAAATTGCTTAGCATGACATTTTACTTTTAAGCTTATTCCATTTAAAAAATCTTCACAGACTTCTTTCCCAACTTGCTTTTTTCTGGCTGTACCTGGAAATATATTCAGTGTATCAGCCCCATGCTGTTATAAAAATGGTTTTATACTTTGTGAAATTATGCCAGGACAAAACCAAATAGCTCAGCTTAATTTAACATTTACACGTTATTGTGAATTATCAAACCAATACTTGCAAAAATATTATATTAAAATGGAGGTTAATCTAACAATTTACAAACCATACCATTTTAAAAACATAGCAATTGTTCCGAGCTCTGTCAAGACCACATGCTGTGCAGACACCTATTAACAGATCCAAGCCTTTCTTAATGTATTAGGAGAGTGAAAATGTGTAATTGGAAAAAAAAGTGAAAACTCCCTACAAAAGGATTTGGCATGGACATGTCCTTCAATGTATTATTGTTATCAGTTTCACCACAAAAACTAACAACAGTGTTCAAGTCTATATTTTTTTTAGTATATTAGGAGAAAATAAACATTTAATGGTATTTTGAGAACATTTAAACCTCATAATTATATTACAAAATTGATCTCGGTGTTTCTGCTTCATGCAAGAAGCTGCTATAGTGATTTTGTGAAACGCTAAAGCTAGTTCCTCTGGGAAGGCAAACGAGATGCAGTATACATTGTGGGTCATTTTGCTGTCCTGGTTCAGCAGTGTTCCCCAGCAGACAAGCAATGACATGAGACAGATAAGGTGAGGTTGGGACCATTTTGTAAACATCACCCCTAGGAGCAATGGGCTGAAGTGTCAACTTCAAAGATGAAGCTCTGGGAGATACAGAGACAAGATAGCATCCTTTTGTTGTTGTTGTTGTTGTTTTGCAGTGGCTGTTCTTTCATCAAAGATTTTGAGCTAGTCCCTTTCCAACATTCACAAAAGTAGGAATGCACAAGTGAATTACTTCTTGTTCTTCATATGCTGTGTATTATTTGTGGCTGTTGACAGGGTGACTGTTCCAGATACATGGTCTACCCAGCCCACCAACACCAGCCATCTGACAGTAAAACACCTAATCTAGACAAATCTAGAATTTTGCTTTATGGGAAGGAGAAAGGAAGACATTTTGGAAGGGCAGCTTTTTCCATCCTAAGAAGACTTCTTAAGCAAGTGACATGCAGATATTTGTCTCAGGTTGGGATGCTTCATCCTCCACAGATGCCTCCCCTGGACACAGCTGCTCCATGCTCCTAGGAAAACTGAAACAGTGACCTTCATTCACAAACTTGCGCTCATTTAGTTTGAGCCATGATGGTCTGACAAAAACTCCCTTTCCTGGCTCTTTACAGATTTCGTGTTTGAACCTTTGGGAACAGCACATTTCACAGGGTTGAACACAAGAGGGTGAATCACCCAAGTTTACCTTAAAGTGTTTTGAGAATGACTGTCTCGGTAGACACAGTCTGTATTTTCAATTTGCAATCAAATATCTCATCTGGGAAGTCTCACCAAGGTGCTGACTTCACTTTTTACTTTGAATATTTCACATTGCTTTCACAGCAATGTTTCCTATATTATATAACTGAAATTTTAATAGGAATAAATCTGTGATGGGGTAGCAAAACCAAACAGTTGCAAAGAGCCAGACTTTGAGAAAAAAAACCAGTCCTGTATTGTATGCTTGCCTGCAGTGTTGCAGGGATAATTCATTTCAGAAGCCACAACGAAAGTTGGCCACAAGCTTTAGCGCAGCGAGTGCAGACCACCAAAGAAAGCAGAGCTGGATTCCTTTATTCTGGACCACAGCCTTTAAGCTGTTCCCCATAACTGGGGATAAACTCTTCAAGATACTTTCTACTGTTATTTTAAGAGAGATAAGAAAATGTATTTGACTACTTTAAATGTTGAAAAGTCAATATATAACACTGTATTCTTTCAAATCTCCCCAGTGCCTCAGGCAAGTCCCTCCATTTTGGCAAAGAAAAAACATCCATAACATCAGCTTTAGTTTTGCTGATTGTTTCACTTTCGAACACACAGTTCTGGAACGTTTGAACTGCTGATACTGCAAGAGGGTTTTTAAAATGTAAAAATATCTGCTGCCATTGTAAATTGAGAGAGAAAAAGCTCCTAAACTCCAAACCATTTTGAACTGCTTCAAGGATTTAAGTACTTATTTCACAAAGTCTGAATTTGGAAATATAAATGAAACCTTGATTTCTGATCAAAACAGATCTCAAAGCTAACAGTTTGAAGCTCAGAGAGAGAAGCTGTTTTGCCTGGATTTATCCTTAACATTGTATTTTCTTTTCTTTCTCTAAGTTTTCCCAATTACTGATTCAGAGACTTTTTCACCAGCTGCATAGTTTGATTCTGTGCAGGCTGGGCATAACAATTTAAATAAGAAAAAGATTATGAATTATTTATTCACCTCAATCTCTTGAGTTAACCTGAGGTTTAGAATTGGCACTGAAATACAAGCAAACACACCTACTGAACAGATAACCCACAAAACAGCACTGCAGGTTCAAGTTCATTCTAGTAATCTTTTTTTTTTTCCCCACTTTTGCCAATGTTAATTCTATGCATTGAAAACTATCCTGGCAGTTCAGAGGAGCCCTTTATGGTGCTATGCTGATCCTGCCACTAAAGTGGTCAAAAAACCCTGCTCCACAATGGTTTTCTACACAAGGAAATTAATCTGTGGCTAATTCATGAAGCCGATAAATTTCTCATGTATTAAAGAGTCTGCAGTGGTTTGAATGCATTTCACTTTGGAACAACAGTACCCAAAGGTTTGCGTGTTAGGGAGTCTGAAATTCAAGCAGGACGTTTGCATAGTCCTGGAATTCACTTCTTTATCAGTTAAAAAACTTAAGGATGAAGAAAGAGTCAAGGCCACAAGAGATGTAAAAATCTAATAAGCTTATGGTGAATAAGTATGATAAGTGCCCTTCCATACCTCTATTGCTTGTTGTTCTCTTTATCTGTACTTTAAACCATCTTTAACATTGGGAGAGAATAACGTTGGGAGAGAATCTCACGCTCAGGACTGAATTCCAATGAAGGGGCTAATGCTTTATATAAAACCAGGAACATGATGAAGCAAGTCCAGACCCTAGAGTCTATATATATCCCTCCAGAGGCTGCAATTTCTTCATGCATGTGTCTCCTCCTCCTTTTCTTCTTCCTCTCCTGCCCACCCCTCCAGTACAACTACAGGTAAATCATTAGAAAAACATTTCAGTGTAAATATATTCAAATTACTTATTGCATATTGCACAGAAGACTGGGGAGCCGCAGTGGATGACCCAGTACTTAAACAGTCATTCTTTGCTGCCTTTTCTCTTATGTGTAAGACTGCTGTATTTGCTTTGAAATCTTTATGTCCAAGGATAGCAACTGGCATGCTATTCTCTTGATATATTGATCCTGGGACCAAAGCATGCTGTAAAATGAGATGATCATAATGGGATTTAAAGTTATTACAGGCAAAGCTGCAGTAATGTATACTAAGTTGCTGGCATTTTCATTTACCAGTGAAAAATTGTATACCTACGGTAGATACACTGTTTAAAAAAAAACAGGAGAAGATCTTCAAGGCCTGGCACCTATATTCTGTAGTTAGCTTTATCAAATTATTGTAAGTAAACTTTTATGGGAGGGGGGAAGAAATAACAAGACATTCTATTGATGGAACAGGAGTTTCACCAAAGGCATAAGGTATTCAAAAATATAATAAATGTCACTAAAAATTAAAGGACCTATTCTGCTTTATACTATTGCTATTTTAAATGACACTGGCAACATAAGACAGCCTACTCTCCCAGCCCACCTAGAAATAAAATAGTAATAAATAAAACACCCTTTAAACTATAGTCATTGTAACGTCTTTGTGTAAAGGGAAACTGCACCCAAAAATAACAAAGGCAACTAAAAAAACCCAAGCAACAATACTGTAACAATGATACTGGTCAAAGCTCAGCCTTTGGGGGCAAAAAATTGTGGGGCCAACACACTGCGTCTGCAAGCAGGAAGGGTTGGGAAAAAAGAGGGAGACATTAATTGCTGATTCAGCTCCTCATTCTGCTTTTAATAGCTGTGTAGGGAATGAAAATGAAATCTGTGTGAAAGAATCTAAGAAAAATGGAAGAAAAAAAAAAAAAATCACCCAAAAGCAAAAACAGAAAGAAAAAAATCTAAGTGATTTAAGGCAAAAAAGCAAATCATGCAAGGCCTAACCCATTCCCGGGCAAGAAAATCGAGGAGGGATGTGGCTCTGGAGCAAAAGAATGCAATACATTAAAAAAAAAAAAAAAAATATATATATATATAGCATAAAAGCTAGAATTGCTCTTAGACCAAAAGGTGCAAACTTCTCCACCAAATCATATTACTTAGTCCAGACTGAAGTGTTCTGGGACCAGAGATAAGAGCAAGGAATCCAAAATACTAAGATCTAAGGAACCACAGTCAGGGAAAACACTGGGACTGAAGACCAGAATCCACAAAAAAGCAGAATTTGGAGTAGCACACCCTATAGTGAATGCCACAGATGTGTTGCATATATTCATTATCCACATTTCTTGCATCTATTTACCCAGTACCAGCGGTGTGAACTCTGCATAATAAGAGGAGACTGACCACTAGCTCAGATCAATTAATCATTGCTGCAGCACATGGTGAGGCAGACTATCACCTGAAAAGCAAGTGGAACTTTTTATTATGTTTAATCCAGATACAAGTGCATGAGCCAGCATCTGATAAGAAAGGATAACATTAGCAAAGAAAAGGCATTGGCAATTAGAAAGAAGTAAAAAGAACCAAGACTGCTGGTACTGTTGAAATCTGCCATTGAGGGTAAGAAGTGGAGATGGAAAATAAAAATATGGCAAATCAAAAGCCACGTTATGATTAGAAATTCCAGAAGTTATTGCCTCAAAAAAAGAGCAATTGAGAGCACCTTTGATGGGAAGAAAGACTATCTTAAGTGGTAGAAGGGATTTATGTGCCAGCCCAGAAATTATCCCAACTAAGTCTAGCTGAGGAAGGATCAGCTGACAGTTTTTCCAGATCCCACAAGGCAGGTCAGACACCAACTGGACCAAAGAGGTTGTTCAACAGACAGCTAGCTTGGCAAGCTTAAAGAGCTAGTCTCTATGACATGGCACAAACAGAACAAATTGCCTGTGGTGCGATACATCTCCAAAGGAATCTGCAGGTCCACATGAATGTGCATGATATTCCAGAGAAACTGTTTATAAAGATTTTAAATTCTGAGCTATATCAGCATTGATTTGTCAACGTTACTACCATAATACCATTCTTGTAAAAGAAGATACAGTGAATTGTATCTTAAGGACGTTCCAGAATGACTGGGACATCTTTTTATGTGGTAAGAAAGCTCACGTTACATGATAGCTTTTAGTTAGGACTCACACTCCAAAATCAGACCCCTCTCTGGCAGCTGAGTCGAGAAGTTACTGAACACTACGATAACACATCAGTACCTGCATGGACAGCCACCATGAGGACCCATCCTATGGAACAATGGAATACATTGGGATCCAACCAGACTGCCCTTTTGCTTCTGTACTCACCCTCTATTTTGTGAGCTTACGGAAACTTATAAAACCTGGGAGAGCATTTACACCTAAGAAATTCAGCG
This sequence comes from Falco punctatus, assembly GCF_963210335.1. NCBI lineage: Eukaryota > Metazoa > Chordata > Aves > Falconiformes > Falconidae > Falco > Falco punctatus. The sequence continues at coordinate 45,570,520 of NC_137580.1, read as the reverse complement.
CAGTGAGGCATCTGGAGAAGATTCAAGGAAATCTCTGGAACCTAGTGCAATGCCGTGTAGACCCATCAGATAATGTCTAGGTCTTTCATGGAAACATTTTTTGAAGTTATACAAGCACTCCTATGTCACAGATACTGGTAATTTTGCCTCAAACTTCAAAGCAATTCTGGAAGCGCTCAGCATTGCAATCACAAAAAAGAGTTACTACTCTGTCATATGTAGCCCAAGAGAAGCCTTAATAGACCTGCCTGTGAATTTTGAGGGTTATGGTCTAGGTCAGCAGAAAAAACCTGCATCATAACACAAACTCAACAGTTGCCTTGCCAGCAGTCTTAGCAGAGTGGTCAAGATGACAGAGATGAATTCTCCCCCTCATGCAAAGAGATAGAAACTGTATTTCAGAGCTGACACACACAGAGACATGATCCAATCCTGCAGTCTGCATTGTTTGAACTATGCCTATTTTCTGGCTAAATGGAATTTAGTGCCCAGAGCTATCAATACAATTTTCATTGGCATATGCCACCTGAATCCAGACCCAGGAAAATCAGCCAGAAGCTTATGAGCCTGCAGTCAGTCAGACGACAAAGAAAGCAAATAGCCAACAGGACCTTTAATCAAACAATACCGGGAAGACAAAAAACCCCAGCTTAATAGATTAATTCTCTGAAATTTACCAAATTTTTCAAGAATATTCGGAAGTGACTCAGACATTTGTTGACAAATTCAAGATAATCCGATCTTGGTCTCTAACTGTCTTTCCTCACACCTGAAGTTATTGAAAAGGCAGGTGTGATGGTAACCAAAGACCACATCCTTTTTACATTCCTGTCATCTTTCCAGGTGGGTGGGTGGCATTTTGAAAGTTAGCAATAATTACTGAAAGGCAGTGAATATATTAATTTTGCACAATTACCAGCTGAACCAGTTGTTCGTTAGTTATGACTACTATATCAATTCTGGATCAATATCCCACACTGCCAAGCAAAGTTCCTACTCCATATGAGAATAATGCTGAAGCTGCAGAGTTAGCCATTCAACCTACCAACTTTCTCCTACCACCGACAGTTTAATGTTTTCTTTTTACAGGTTTTTAAGTGGAACTCTCTTATTTCGCCATGAACTGAAATACCATGCTGAAACCCACGTGCTTCTAGGAACATCACTTATTTGTGTCTAAAATGTTACAAGTTGTCATTCCTGGGCATACTTCAGGGTAATTATTGCTTTCCAGCTATCTTTCCTGATTTGATATCTGCTTTGGATATTTTTCTTCTGGATTAGTGTCCCATTATGCGTTTTGGAAGACTGCATCTTATTTGCTGATTCCCTGTCATGTTTCTAGTATCTCCTGTAAGTATACCTGTGTCCTTCCTGGTTTTCACAACTCCTCACAACATAGGCTACTTCCTTTTCTGGGTTATTAAAAGCGATACTAGTACTGAAGAAAGCATTCCTGATGAAGAAAGTGCCTTCATGTGTGCTTAAGTGCTGTTGAAGTCAACAGGATGTAAACAGTCCCTTTCCTTGGCAAGGACCTACACCACATGCTAAGTGCTACAGTACTCAACTACACTAGTGCCAACAGTGTTACACACACTCACTGTCACTCTCTTTTATGTCCCAAGAGATATTCCTCTATCCACATTCTTCATTGTAAGTCAGGTGGAATGATTTTTGTGGGTACTTTTACGTAAGACTGGATCAAATGCATCATTGACCTACAACTACCTCGTGATCCTTGCAGTCCATTCACCCTGTTCTTCTACAGTGCCATAAATGCAAAATATTTTGCCCACTTCAGTGGACTACAGACATGAAAAGCACATACTTTCAGCCTGATATACAGCCAGAAAACAATTTTTTCTGTTGAGATTTGATGTTACCCAATAACAGCTTCCACGTTTATTCTTTTTCTCTGCCTTTGTATTATACTTGCTTTTCCACATTTGCCTGGTTCATGCAAAGTTTTTAAAGTTACTTTAAATTTAATGATTAATTTCTAGTAGCCTAACAGCATAAAGATTATATATTAACAGCATACCCTAGGATCCAGAATTTGCCATCTTGACTCCCTGCACAACAGCTCCATAAATCTGTACTACACTAAGCTATACTAACATATTTGTATTCAATAATTCTTTGCATCTCTTCACCAAGACTTTGTACACAGGCCTTTCTACTTTCTGTTTCTCCAGTTCCATTTATTCTGTTTTTTGATTTGTAAAGAGTTCAGTGTCTCAGCTATTTTCAGCTGGGATAGTACAACACACTTCTCATTTGCATGTAAAGTGTAGTCAATGCAAATTGATCAAAACCAAATTAACAGCAATTGGTTCCAATATTTTCCCTGTTTACACATTAGCTTGCTACCTTTAACGTATAGACATATTGAATTCAGCTTAGCAACCTGAGCATGAATGCTGTGGCCTTTAAAGAGAAACTTATCTGTAATTAAAATCATGCACGAGTTCTACTGGGAATCTGTTTACTACCTAGAAAGAAAGCTGATTCTAAAAATGAATAGAATTTAGCTTAGTAGTTCATGTGTTTAGTTCTGAATTAAATCCCCTAAAATTATGGGGAGTTAGTTTTATTACACTTCAGATTATATGAAGGTTATGTCTAGTTCTGGGTGGGTTTTTGAAAAAAAAAATCAAAGGGAACCCCTCCTTCCCACAACACCATTGATTTCTTTTTTTAAGATACCACTGCAAACTGATAATAAGTTAACACAGTTATAATCATTATGAGTATTTTTTGCAAAAGTCATATAATAAATATGCATTGAAACTACAAGCATGCAGTATAAATCATCTGGCATAGTGTTCAGATGACAAGTAATAAGGGCTTTAGAATAAAAACTGAAGCACATATACAGTGGCTGCTATAAGGAAATGATTTATCCTATAGTGCATATTGGATTGCTTATTATAATTTAGAATGGTAATTGCTATGGCTTCACTATACTGTTTAATTGCTGCAGTACACTGATATATACCATGGAAGACACTGCAGTAACTGCTGTCGTTATACAACAGTATTTGCATAATCTGCACTGTAGTTTATTCTTATAGTAGATAATGCAGTATACACAGGAATCAAATTATTTCTCACTATATTGATTGCAATTAAGGACACAAATATGAAAACAAAGATAAGGCTTTTTTCAAGGTAGATATCACAGGACAGTTGCAAAGTTCAAATTTAAGTCATTACTGTGCTAGTCTTTCTAGGAAAATAATTATAGAAATGCAGCTATTCAGATTTTTGCAACACAAGTGTAAAATAGAGTTCTGGATTTTTATGCAAAGATCTCCATCTTCCAGGCTGGATCTTCCTCACAAGTACCTGCAGTTAAGTCAGCCTGACCGCTCCAGAGCAACAAAAAGCAGGATTTGAACCACTGATACAGGTTCACTGCCACAGCTGACAAGCATGTACCCTTTCCAACACCATGTGATGTTGCAATGCCTGGATGGGAACTGGCTGAGGCTGTGCTCGGTGCTGGAGGTCTCTATGCTGATGAAATGGCAGTGGTGTCCTATGTGAAACATCTTTGATGATACCCTGGCTCCCAATGTGTTAATTTTATTCAGCTGTGCCTCCCACTCTACAGGGACCCAGTGGTGACCCCTCCAAGAAATCAAGCCTTTTGTATCCATCCCCAGACACAGGTTCTCCTGGTTAAATTTGAGCACCTAGGATTACGCACATCCTTGCACCAGGCCAGAAGGTAGGAGCATATTACCACGGAAAGGAGAATTACTGGACATTTTCCAATGCCAAAGATCAGCCCAACAAGTCTAGCAGTGATGTCACCACTGCTCTTGGGTACTGAGCTAGCCTACAAGGAGCGGAACTCCTATCCAGGAGAGTTGGGGTGAAACTGCAGCAAGCTGTGTAGATCATGATCAACCTTTTCATTTGTTTCTAAAATCAAATGTGCCTGTGGGGCAATATAAAGACTATATGTATATTGTATCACAAGGATATGCATCACCACATATTTAAGCTGCCATTTCCTTTATTCCTTGCTCCTTTGCCTTAAAAATGCAATGGAAAGCTTAGAAAGGACTTATGGCTGGCCTGACTCATGGGTGTTTCAGGTAATGAACAAAAGCTGTGGGTCGTAGACACCAGCTATTCTAAAATGCTTGAACAGATGGCATATTTTGATGGATTTGTTTGTATTTCTGCAAGTGAAAGTAAGCAGTCCGATTGATTTGGGAGATTTGCTGTTTGTTATTCTCACAGATTCTGACTGACACAGCTAATTTGTGAAACCAACAGCAAATTAGCTGAAATTTTGTCTTCAAATTCAGCAATTCATTATTCTTCCATTTTAAAAAAAAACAGTACACCCAGTCTAGAATCAGAAAGAAAATCACGTCACATGGCTCAGAAAAACTCAGTAATGAATTGTCAAAGCAGGGGATAAGGCTCAACAAAAACGTGTAATGAATATTTGCAAACAACTGCTAACAACTTGCTGAATTAAAAAGTCAGAGTTGTTAATACAGGATGTAAATAATTAACTCAGCTCTACACCTAAAACAAGGGACTGCAAAAAGTTGTTAGGGCAAGTCATTGCAAGAGCAAGCCCCGCTTCACTTCATGGACTTCTGTAGTTTCAAGAAGCAATTGATGGCAGGGGACATTGATGTACGATAAATGTAGCATGCAATCACTCTGATTGTTTGTGATCATGACATTTTACAAACACTGCTTCTCTGTCATTTTCTAAAGTATTGTTTTAGAGGGTTGTGACAGAGGTAAAAGAAATACAGAAAGAACAAAACAAGAAGAAATGTCACCCCGTCTCCCTAGACAAGTCAGATTGAAAAACTGAAAAGAAACCGACTTGGATGAGATAGATTCATAGCACTAACACCATGCCAGCAAAATTAGAATTAGATTTTGAGATTATTGAAGTAATAAAACCACTGATTCTTTTCACACAAATTTACAGTATACTGTCTATACGCTATTATTGAGTGTGGCAGTACTGTCTTGCAGTTAGAGCAAGAGCTTGCTGGATATTTTTTTATTTGACTCTGTTGCTGACATATTGTGTGACCTTGAGGTTCAGACCCCACTTGTGAGATGGGAATAATAATCTTAACCTATTTTGCAGCTGAGCAGATGAAATCTCTGAGAGCTCTCTTTAAATGCCTGCAGCCAATAATTAATGCACCTTACATTTCATTGTTTTTCTTCTTTTGTAATGGGAATTAAACAAGCTTTAAACTTTTTTTAAAAAGTTTCCTGCCTTGACCACAGCGCACACTCAGCCCATTGCATCTGCAGATGAGAGAACAGAACTTAACCTGATTCAATCCCCCTTGCCTCCCTCCAGCCACAAAAGCAAGGTCAGACCATGGATTCAGTCCATGCACTTGCAGACAGGTGCTCAGGCAATATCTGAACATTTCCTATTTTTCACATGTGTCTATCTTTTGGGCTTTCCATCCAGCTAAAACTCTCATCCAAGCCTTGTTGTCTCTTCACCTGGCTATTCCATGCTCTTTTTGCCTTCGTGTTGGCCACTGCCCATTAGGAAGACCTGCTGTCTGATGATAGTTACTCCTTTCCCTTCCACTCATAACTAACAGCAACATTTTTACTTTAAAAGCTAATTTTATTTAGCGGTCTCTGTCAAAGATGCCTAGTGCCCTATTGCAATACCACCCCTTCTGGTTTTTTTAGCCATCAGTCTAAGCCATTATCAACTTCTCCTCCAAAGACATCATGCTTCTCCTGCACTCTTGGTACTGTGCAGGTGACATACACATGGAAAAAGATGAAGATGTTCCCTGCCTTATTTTTCATCAAATCTTCTTTCAGAAGTTCTACTGTAGCACCTTTTCAGCTGAAATCTTCCCATTCTTCCTGCTTCTCCCACAAATAAAAAAGCCCATACTTAGTATCCAGATCTAACAAGGTTGAGCTAGTTTTTCCCTTTAACCACTTCATTTTGTTCATAACATTTAATACATATTCATATGACATGTTAAACCCCATTTAATGCTCTAGAAGCCAGCACAGTCTGACTAGTTACCACCCAAAAATAAAACAAAATTAAAACCTGAAGACTCTAATTTCCATTGCTCTGAAGAAATGGAAAGAGCAATTATGTAAGAACAGAGTAATGCAAATTTCATTAGCGTCACACCACAGAAGGAAGAGAACCACTTAAGCTCAGAAATTACCATGGCTCAGAATACATGGATATAAACTAATCAACCATAATTTTTATCTGGAAATGATAAGCAGGTTTCGAATTAGCAAAGTGATGAAGTTCAAGAATACCTCTCCATTAAATGAGTTTCCATAGGGGAGTTGGGAACAGGAAACTTAAGTGGTTGCAACCAAATTGTGATCAATTATAGGTGCAATCCAGTGTGCCCATGTGAGCAGAGGAGTGAGCGACCCAGCTGATCTTCTCCAGTCCCTTGTTCCTACTTTGAATATTATTTCTGCTTCAGCAGTCAAAAATGTTCATAATAGCTGGTAATCAATGTACCAATGTGCAGCTCAAAGCAGGATATGCTTCATGATGCATTGATAGGTTTTAAGTATTTCTATCAAAAAAACCTTCTCATCTAACATAGGTAACATACCATCCCATACTTATTTCAACTATGCTAAATGTCATGATTTCCCTACAACATGTACGTATACATACAACACATAAAGTTGTTTCAGCTACCAGCTCTGCAAACATCCTGAACTCTGAGATTCAAACACTTTATTTTAGATATATATGATCAGAACCAATAACAGTTCTAAAGCCAGCAGATATCTATGGTGATATCTGACTCCACTCTTTCTAGGAGTTGCTTTTGCAATGTCCTAGAGAAATAAAAGCATCTCAGCCTAATTGGTTTGAATACAGTAAATAATTCCTTAGATGATCTGAATGAAGTCAACAGAGATGCTTTCACACCTATTCATCACTCCTTTGGCTTCAGGGAAGATCCTGAATCCAGCTCACATGTATGCCAGGCATCCATGGTGTGACCTGTGCTTTCCTATACACCCATGCAGCCGTGGCACTATGCACCTACAGGAAATATTAGCAATAATATTATAAGGTTGCACCAAAAGTGAGCCAGACAATCTACACTAGAAATCTTCAACAATATAAAAAAAAATATCTCCTTTTTTTTTTTTTTTTGTACCCAAAGCCCCACGGTAGATGCAGTTATACTGATAGAGTACTGCATATCCCCTGGGGTGCACCATGAGTTATGATGGTATAAGCGCACACGAACAGAGCAGCAAACTTCTTGTAGTGTAGACTGGAGTGAAGAGAGAGTGATAGAGACCCTTTCTGTGAAAAACTGGGTAAGGTGGCTCCAGATGCAGTAATACAGGGTCACATGTACAGACTGACTCTCAACGACTCATTCCTAAGGTTATAACTTAGAACAAGAGACATTTCAAAAACTTCCGTAAAGTGTCATTTCCTACTGGTAGGATATTCTTCTTGTGTTACCAAACACAGACCATATCAGAACTAGATTTTTTTAAAGAAAAAAAAAGGCTCCTCTGCTGAAACTTCAGTACATTTTTATTGACGGGGGGCGGGGGGGGGGGGGTATTACCATCTGCCATTATATTGTGTAAATGAGCTAAAATGGGTTTTAAATTCCCAGAGAGTACTTCATTTAATTAGGAGGAACTGAATTTTGTAAAAACTACTTCTGGAGCTTGTTTGTGGGAAATCTATTGTATTGGTCTTCGAAGAGAGTTATTCAAGTAATATACTCAGGAAGCAATTGGTAATAGCTCATATTGACCTTGAATTCACTATGCAGGAATAAATATAATGTCAAATCTTATTCTTTTGCATGTTAAGCACCCTGATAATTTCATGAAGTTGAAGGGGGGCAAGCAGGCAGTTTTAAGAGAATGCAAACTTCAGCTACATCACTTTCAGTTCTTTGGCCAAACCCTGAAAGTGGGCAGCTCTGAGTATACAAGAAGACAGAGACTGTTCTGAACTTCAGAATGATAGTCGCTGCCTCTGGTGTGAACTCTGTGCAACAACCAAAGCTGGTCCCAATTTTTTCCACATAAAGCCAGTAAAGTTCCTGCTTCCAGCCAACCACTTGCAGATCTGAAGGAAAGCCCTTGACTTCTTGGGGCAGTGCCGGATTTACACAGTTCTGGGTAAAAGCAGGATTTTGGCTCCTGATGGGTTGCTGCCTCTCACTTTCAGTCAGCTTGTACCACCCTGCACTGCCTTCTGCACAACAAAGAGAAACACTGCAAAACTCCCTTCACGTATTTTTGACTGTCACCCAAGTGGCTTCTTGCATAACCCTAGTTTTAGTCATTTTGGGTTAGAAATCTGATCTGAAAATGCTTTTGCACCTACAGAAAGACTTGGGATAACAGCTGATTGCCATTTTTTTATACTCCCATCTCAAAAACAGTATTCAATATTCATGGTGGAATCTGTCATCACACAAGAAAAGAGATACAGTGTGTGACTTACCTGACTTATTAGACAGCATCCATAGCAAGCAGTGAATAAATAATATCCAAAGATGTAGCTGAAGCCCAGAGATAGTGGATGACCTAATAGCTTGTGCTTTGCCTGCATAAAGGTGTTTGCAAATAGTTCATTAAACAGAAACATTCAAAATTCAGACTTTGTCAGATCATGTCAGCCCTGCAAACACAAGGCATCCAAGTACTGTTGAGGATCTGGGTCTGAATGATTTTCCCAAGGTCATACACAACATCTGTAGCAGTATGAGGAATTAAACCTATGCCATCCACCTTCAAGACAAATACTATAACAACTGAACCATGCTCCCTCTGTAAAAGGAATGTACAACAGGAGTCCCTGCTTCCAGATAATACAGGGTATCACCCTCCGATACATTAGAATATCTACACTTGGGAAAAAAGAAATCAATAGTTCTTTTGTTTTAGCCTTTGTTTTGATCTTGAAGCTTCAATCCAACATTCTCAGTCTCTAAAATGAAAACAGTAAATTGACATGTCATATAGCTTACAAAATGAGGGGTGTTATCAAAGGCAGGCTGTGTAACTAGACCTCGTTTGGTACATAAGTACAATTCATATTGTTCCCACCTATTACCAGAGCTTGAATACGTAAAATATGAACCATTCCACAATCTGCATGCTCATTTATATTACCTTTATGTGAAACTTAGAAAATAAAAAATGTTCCATTTCCCCTTCGAGTGTGGCACTCTGTTACACAATCCTGCTAGTTAACTTGGTGAGATTAGGCTTTGCCACATGCTTTGCAAGGAAAAGTGAACATTTATTCTTTGGGTGTTTAAGTTTAAAAGTGAGGCTGAAACTTCCAGAAAAAAAGAGTGATTACATTTTCTGAGATTTATGACACTTCTTGGACCCCGGTTTCATGTGAGTTTAAGCTCTTTGGGGGTTGGAATACATACAGAATTTTCTAGTTGACAGAGGAGAGACTGTGGTTCCACAAAAAAACATCAGCATAAAGCAGAAGAAGTTTGCAGGCTTTCAGTCCAAAGTAAGGTATGAAGTACAGGCATCAGCTGAGTTTTGCTTCAAGTTTCCCGAACTCCAGGTTCAAAGCAAAACTTGAAGATAATCTCAGGCAAAAGGTAGCAGGTTTTTTGGCATTAAATTCTTGCAGAGCAAAGCAATTAAGACTAAGGCAGCTTTAAAATGACATTGGAAGGATCTCCATTTAACTGCTTACAACCTCTGCTGTGCCACTCCAGTTGAAATAAAAGTTCTTATTAATACCTTGCATTTAATTGCTCTTCTCCTCTAAACACATCTGCTTTATGGTTTCCCAAACTGCTTCTTTATTCTCAACCTGCTTGACTGCACTATTGCTTTCCCCACCATTGTTGCCCTTACGGGATCCCCTTTCACAACTGTTCCTCATCCCACCACTCTCTCTGCTAAGTGTCCCCTCATCACCTCAGATACATCTCCCTTTACTTGCAGGACTTCTGCTCAGTTGTGTTTATCTCTTCTTTTTTCCTCTTCCTCATTCATGCTCCTCAACTCATTTGCTTCCATTTTCCTTAGGCTAATTAAACTCCTGGCAGTGAAAAAAAAAAAAAAAAAAAAAGGCTTTGCTTCTCTGCCTGTTCTTTTTCTTGGAGACTTTCCTAACATCTAAGCCTAGTCTCTGGCTGCAGTGTTATCTTATTTCTTTGTATTTTAGCCTTCAGAGACACTGCCAGGAGAGAACTCTCTTTGCAGATGCCTAAGAAGTATAAGACTGTTATCATGAACTTCAACCTTCTCTGCTTCAGGCTGAAAACACCAATTAATTAACTCTTTCCTTATGGACCATGTAGTCATACATTACTCTTGTTCTCTGAACTTTCAGTCCATTTCTTGAAATAAAATACTGCAAACTGAGTACCATTTTACCACTTGGACCTTACCAGTACCAGGTGGAGAAAAATGTATGATCTTCTTTATCAAATACCACCTTCTTTTCATTCAAGGTCTTCCTTTGACTGCTCTTTCTCAAAAACTTTCTATCCCATAAATAAGTTTAAGCCCAGTTCTGCCAGATATCAGAATTTCTGGTCTTAATGTCATTCTGGTTTTAAGCTACATATTTTACCTAGAAAGGCCAGGGCAGATGCAGTCTCAAAAGAAGAGCACACAATACAATTATTTGTTTGCTGCTCTACCCCAATAATCTGATGTTGTCTTGGTATTCTGATAAATGTTAACCCAGGAATTTAAAGCCAAATGAACTAGTAATGTTGGTGGATATAACCAGTTGCCAAAAAAATAACACTGACTTTTATTTTAGGAAAACATTTTTTCAAACTTTCTACTCTGTTTACTGAAGTGGGAAACAGAACTGGTCTAATCTGATTTTAAGATATACACATTTAGGCAATGCTTTCAGAAAACGAAAGGAGAGCTTTTGGCATTTCCTTTAAAATCTGTGCTAAAAGTATTTTTGCTAAGGAAAGTTTAACATAGCATACAATACCCACATGCTTCCACAGTTGGTCAAGATACTAGGACAGAGATTTCTTACTTTTATTGAAAATAATAATGCCATGAACAGTTACTTGCAGGAAAATCACTAATCCTCGAAAAACAAAAACCAGCACTAAATTAAATTTTGGTCTTTAAATGATATTGACAATTCTGTAAGTGAGATCAATTTTTAAAGCTGGCACCAAAAGGGATCCTACTTGTTTCCCTGCTTTATTGACAATAGGTTTACATATTCTTGCTTATAACAGTGAAAACAGCAATTTAATTTGATCCCAAAATTCCCCAATTTCAGTTGACTCTTTGTAGAATTTAGATAATAATTTATTCTGAATAGTGGTCTGTCCAACACTTGATGCAATAAGGAGTGAGAATGTGCTGGGAAGCCTCTCTGAACCATTTCAAGCAGCCTTTTAAGAAGCTATCCAGCAAGGAAGATTAAACATTAGCTGATTACCGACAAGTAATTAACAATGTCAACGAAACACAGAAACTGAATTAATAATAATTATATCATCAACACGCTGATCATCTTGTAGAGAATCCCAGGGAAGAGGAGAGGTTAATTACTCACTGCTAGCAGAACAGCAGGAAGTCGACCACAGCCATGCCTCTGCACGGTGTTAACTGCCAGGCAGATAATTAATTAACATCATAATTGTAATGCAGGCAGCATGAAAATATTGAAATATTACTTCATTTCCATTCTATTACCTATCCGGCACATTCTATAACTTAGAGGCTGGAACTACAAAGCTTGGTTGTGACCAGACTCCTGGGTCACATGGCTTTGACTTTATTTTCAATCAGAGGTCTATAATGAATGACAGACTGAAAGGTTTGGGCAGAGGACAAAGAGCCAGGAGGGGCTGAGTTCTGACACAGACTTCTATCCTGACAAGAGACGTTCAGCATGATTCAGGAAGAGTTAGACCTGGGAGTGTGCACATAGCTAATAAGAGTTAGATGTCAACAATTTCTTGCAAAAAGTACATTGACAAAAGCTTTGGAAAAGATGTCACATACTTGAACCGAGCCCCAAGCAGGACTTCAGGGAGAAATTGTGTTGAGATTACCTATCATCATACTAGTCTTGCGCTCCCATGCTGAATGTCATGACCTTCAGCTCTTCTGCAGGTCCTTTTGTTTGGATGTCCTCTATGAGAGATGCTCTTCTTCCATCATCAGTTGTTTGGCTTGAAGCAGGAATGCCTACAGTCCCTAGCGTGTGGCCTACAAGATATCATACCGCATAAATGGAGGATTGTGTGCAGTTGTGGTCAATCTTACCCAGGACAGACAAATTCCAACATCCTTCCTGTCAGGTTGATCAAAGGAAAGAAAAAGAGACTAAAGGAATTTGTTGTTTGCAGGGTGGTAGTCTAAGACCGAGATGAGATATGTTTGCTGGACATTCACTGGTTGGACATTAGAAGAAAATCTTGACATGTCAGAAAGCTACTCTAAACCTCATGGGACAAACTGAGCCAGTGAAGCCAACTGCCTGTAAAACACAGCTCAATATCACATGGCGTGGGGCCTGGGGTGAAGATTTGGTTTAGTGAGCTAAGAGGTCCCCTAGTGCTCTCTGTTCTGTTAGGAGAACCAAGTTCTTTATGGCCAGCTGCAATCACTGCTGCCCTTACACCTACCCGTATCCTCATGTGTACAAATAAGACTCAGCTTACCCTGCAGCCTGTAAAACAGAACACACCAAGTAAGGGGTGGTGCAAAATGCAGAGCATCTTTAAATTTCTGGATCCTTGCTTGAATTTCTTCATCATGAATGAAGATGATTTTTACTGTGACAAAATGATAATAAATAAATAGAACACTAAAGGACCCTAGTCACAGTTTGAGACTCTTTATTCTATGAGCTAAAGGAATTAATTCAGCATTGAGAACAAAGGATAGACATATTTTATGGATAAATCTAGGCAAGACAAATAAAGATGTGCTGCCCCGAGTGAAACACCTTATATTAATGCACAAACAAAGAATACTGTTTAGCTTTCAACATTTTGAAAACGTCAAAGTCGAACCAGACTTCTGATGACTGAATCAATCATAACTCAACCTGTACAAATAGCAAAGATAGTTAAGAGCTCACCTGTACCAGAACATTTAGTACTATTAGAAAAGCTGCGTAAATATATTCACATCTGGGAACCCTTCCTGGCAGTTTGTAACAGCAAGGCACACTGGGAACATCCATAAACTTCTCCCTGCCCCAGCACCACTGCCTGTGGTGTGATGTCCAGCTCCCACGTGTTTTTCTCTTTCCTCCCATGATAAATAGATTCATGTGTGTTTGTGTAGAAGAATTTCTTAAAAATACTAGTTCCCTCTGGGAAATTCCATAACATATTCCTTTCTGTACCCTTTTTAACCCTTCCACCTGCTTTCCAGCAGAAATATGGGACCACCAGAAACCTTGTGTTTATTTTAGAGATCAAAGAAATTATTCTAAAATAAACATCTGTAAGTGCCACTTTTTGCACCTTTTCCATTTCCATAAGTAGGACTTTATTATGCTATAATATATAATGTAGATGTAAAGCCAGAAAATGGGAGATGCCAGACACTTTAGCCTGCATCACTGACGCAAACAGATATATTCAAAGCAGCTCTCCTTCTTGATTCATTTAAATGGGCACAATGCTGCTGTAATGAATACTTGTGTCTCAAATAATGGAGAGAAGATACATTCATATGTGCGTCATCCTACAAAGCTGAAGCAGACATGCATGAAGTGTGATGAATTTTTAGGAGCTGCTGTCTGAATACTGTAGCCCATAATTCTTTTCAACACTACCGCTGGTTGCCTAAGGAGTTGTATGAAGTTTTAGTGCGGATTTTAAATCTGTAGTTCCTCTGTCCTTTTGTCTTCTTCTTCACAGACTCAAGGCTTGACTAGTCCTGAAGTCTTCCCTTGTTATCTTTTTTTCCCTTGTATACCCTATATTTTACACATGTGAAATATGGGTATTTTTAATACAGAGCTGAACAAACTTGGGTAAAATTGCCTGCATTAGGTAAGCTAAATGAAAACCAATAGAGAGTGATTCCTAAAAGGAAGCACATCATGGTGTGACGAGTTGATCTTTAATGATACAATTGCACACTGAACATTACAACTGACTTCACCCAATTACATCAAAAGACACTGGTTACTGCATTTACGGTTTTGTTAATCTCAGTAAAGAAAGGGTGGTCTGAAATGCAACCACTAGATAATTAAAATTAGAATGCTATAGATGGCTAGTAGATTGCTCATTTTATATAACGAATTGAAAACCTAATAGGAAAACTCATAATACCAGCCCTCTTAACATTAACAATTACCATGATTAACAATGATACTCACAACTCATTTTTCACTAAAGACTATGGGCAGAGATAAGCTTGTTTATATAGACTAGCTTTTGAACCGATGAGCTATTTATCACTTAGAAAGCCATGAAAGGACAGAACAGCACCCAGCAATTAAAACTTGCAAAGTGACCTTGTGACAGTGAAAGACCCACCCTCCTCTAAAGCAACAGTAAGGCAATTGTTTTTAAATCAGTTAGAAATGGAAAGATAATTTGTTGGTTTGTTAAATCATATATCTTGGCCCTGGAGTGACTGCAGTGTATTGCTGCACACAGAAGGGCTCTCATAGAGATGCAGGTTTTCCAGTGTACACCACAAACTGGAGAAGTGAAGTTTTAAGAGATACTAGATCAAAAGATCAATGCAACAAGGATCAATAATGCTTTATATTAAAACAGCAAATAAAGAAACAAGGTTTCACACAGGTGCTTTCATAAACAAAGACCGAAGTATATTCCATGTATGCTCCTCAACTTGATATCGCAATCAATCATCATTTTCCTGTTCTTGTTTTGGATTTCCTGTCTCATTGCTCCTCCCAAACCAAGCTTTTGAGAAGAAAGTCTCTTACTTACCCATCACCAAAAAATAATACAGTTGGGTCCTGCTCCCAAGGTCTTGAGACTCCCTAGGTTCAACTGAAGTGCTGTGGAGTCAAGATAATGAAAGTATTAAAAGAACAGGAAAATAGCAGTGAAGTAGTAAAAGAAACAGATCTCTCTAAAGATGGAAAAAAGAGGTCGACATGGCTAAACTGTTCAATTCAGGCATCTGATATTTGCCATGTATTACTTAAAGATAAGTCATTTCAGTCACGCAGTACTAGAGATGCTCAGGAAGAGTACAGTATAATATTAAAAGAGAGTAAGAATAGCACAAAATTATTGCAAGATATCCTTGTTGGCAATGACTCAAATAGTCATTGAGAAGGGAAATAAACATTTAAGAACAGCACGCAACTATTCTAGTCTCACCACTGCAGCCCTAAGGAAATAAGAGGAAATGAAAAATTAGAAGCAGCTTTGCAAAATTACTAGTTTGAAAGATATTATATTTATAGGCTTAGCCTGCCTTTAATTCACATTCAGGACCTACCCAGGCTTTTTATTAATCAAATTAATTTACTACTCAATTAAAAAGCAAAAATGAATGTGAAAACTCTATTACACCAGCTTCATCAGAAACACACACACCCATGTATGCATATGCACTCAATTTAAAAAAACAATGAACTACATGTCCACAGGTAACATATGTCTCAAGAAATTTTCTTTATTTACTTTGGAAAGAAATTAGATGTAAGAAATTTGCCTAGTGGAAGAATAAGAGGAAATCAGACTGCAGCCTTCAAGAGCAGAGATAATAGGTTGTGCCTTTTTCATGCTTCTGCATTCTTCCAGTATTAATTGATTCAGGGTGATGTGCTTCTGAGCAGTGAGCACAAGCTAACTAAACATAATTAACATATACTACAATTGTTTCCCCATGGCCCCTCCCATTTCTATGCTTTTTTCAGCAGCTGATGATAATATGTACAACTGATTTATAGTGCATAACTCCTTGCATCTCAGAACACCTTGCAAATTCTGGATAAGTTTCTGAGAGGGTTGGTAGGAAAGAAAAGCATGTGGCACAAGTTTGTGGAGCCAAGGCTATAGTGAAGATGGTGTCAGACCTATCGTGAGTCATGTTTTGCTGCCTGGACATCAGTTAAAATCCCTTCATACTCCCTGCTGCAGCTACTGTTTTGGTAAAGACATTCTCCAAACCATGATTTCCCAGTAACCAGTGCAACACCATACTGTGCGATGGGAGAGGCACACCAGACCCCACTGCCTGTCTCACCATGACCAGATGGTGCCCCTGCTTTGCTGACAGCTTCTGAGCACTATTTGACCCTTGTTATGATCCTAGTTTATTGCAGTGTATGTATATAACCCTAAACATTGTTTTCTGTAAGGAATATAATGGTTAATCTGCTAAACGATGTTGTCCTTCCTTGTCAGCAGGTAATGCATGGTCCAGCAGTGTCTGCTTCCCACAAAACCCAGCCCAGCACCTGTAACAACACAGCGTATTGTATGCGTGGAACTTTGTAAGCCAAGAGGTTTACCTCTTTAGCTTGTCTGCCTTTCTGCCAAGCCTCCTGCTTTTACTAACAGAAGAAGGGATCATGCAGGTTGTGAGGTCTGAAGCAGAAAATGAGTCAATAATAATCCTGGACTTCCTCTAATACAACTTCTGGTCAATCAAAACCGTGGCCTTTCAGGTAGAGTCTATTGATTATAAATTCTTGTGTGTCCAGAGCTTGGGTGCCCCATAGGTGCACTGACTTGCAGAGTAGGTGAGTGTCAGTCCATGAATTATGCCATTTGCTTTTGCAGTGAAGGTATCAGAAAAGATGGCAGATTCCCTCCTTTCAGGGTCTTGAGGAAGTTCCCAGAAAGCTCTGAAAATGCAAAGGAACTCACAGGCTAAGGGCTGGCTACTTGAATGCATGTTTCCAAAAGAGAGAAAGGTGGATGAAGGTCTCAGACTTGATGAATGGCTTGAAGGTTGGCATGTTCCAAAACCACATGAGAAAACAGACTCTAGATTCAACCAGTGGAAAGCACCTTTTGCAAAATTTTCTCTTCCAATAGCAATTCATTTTCAAAGCCCATGCACATGAAACCTGCAATCCCATTTCCAGGGCTGTGAGTCAAAGCTAACTCTAGTAAAGAAACTGGAGTAATCATAAACACACCCGGAGAGGAGAATCTGACAGCAAAATCTGACTGAGCAGTTTTCTCCTGTTGATCATGTCAGGAGGAGGAAGTGGAGAAGAATTGTTTGGCTTGAGTTTGTTTCTTTGACAGAAGCTCACAAGCCTGGTTTGGTAAATCAGAGCTACAGAGAGATCGGATGGGAATCTAATCATGATTGACACATAAATGACAGTCTCTTTAAAGGAAAGTGATACAGCATCTGCACTCATATATCGTGTCATGGCAACAATACCAGATCCACTTTAGATATACATATCTAGGTAAATAACATTGGAAAATCTTATTTACCTCTAGTTTTCTTGCAAGTGAGTTTTAAAAAGTATCTTATTTACCTCTAGTTTTCTTGCAAGTGAGTTTTAAAAAGTATCTTTTGCTGATACTTGTCTACATCCCACTGATTAAAAAGTTCAGGCCAGCTTTTAGGACCCAGATAACTGAATTGCAGAACAAATTTGCTTGGAAAGGGACCTTCGAGGGACACCTGGTCCAACTCCTTGCTTAAAGCAGGGCTGGCTTGGAAGTTTGAGTGGGTTGTTCAGGGAAACCTGTCACAGTTTTTTATCACCATCATTGTGAACCTTATATCTAATTGAAAGTTTTCTTGCTACTACTTGTGTCTGTTGCCTTTCATCCTTTCTCTGCACACCTCTGACAAGAGTCTGGCTCTGTCTTCCCTACAGCCCTCATTAGGTAGCTGAAATCAGCAATAATATCCCTGTTCAGCCCTCTCCCCTCTCAGATGAACAAATCCAGCTCTCTCACCTTGTTCTTGTATGGCACACGCTTGAGCTTGTTGAATGTGCTCAGCTGTCAGGAGTTCACAGGTCTCAGGATTCTGCCTAAGTTAAGCTTTAAACAGCAAAGAGGGACTACACAGTGCCTAAGTAAGACACGTATGAAGGCAGAGATTCAGCTGACCAGTCTCCTCTGAGACCTGTTTATCAATATTAAACTAAACAGTCTTGATATAATATGCCCAAACTGTTTATTTGGTGAGATCCAAAACACCCTACTCTTCAGCCCAGGTGTCTCACCCTGGAGCTAAAGCCCTAATCACTGAGCCACTCTGCAAAACAAGGGGAGTTGGTACCTGCTCCAGTTCTGAGTAAAAATAATTCTTAAAGTGTCTTGCCCCTGCTCCCTTTTTTGGGAAGAAATTGAAAGCTTAGGAAAAGGTCAAGTCCAGACTAGTCCTTCTTTAGAAAAGGGAATAAAAGGACCGAAACACTGATGTAGGCAGGATTAACACCCACCTTCAGTCTCTGTGCTTTCTGCCATCTAACACAGGCTGCATGCTCTCTGGTGTGCATCTGTTCTGAAGAAGGTCACTCTCCATGCACGTCATACACACTTTGCAGATACTTTAGCTCAGTCACCAGGGTCTATTACAATAGCAAAGTATGGAAACAGTCCTTTCTCACTCTCACACTTCAGAGGACTTAGCCCATGTCACCCAAATAGATAGCAGAGGAAAGAATTGAACCCAGTTTTCCTCAGTTCCAGTGCAACCCAGTAACCACAACAGAAAGATCAGAGAGGCAACTTAAGGACATACAACTGGACAGGCACCTGTTGAAACTCTGAAGTCCAAAGAAATACCCTTTTCTCATTTCTGCAGTTATTCTCCTGAGACAGCTTGCTCTGAAATGTGAAATAATTAAAAAAGGTTTTACATTCTTTGTTAAGAAGGAAAGGAGGAGTAAAAGTGGGCAAAGAAAGTGTAAATGGAGAGAACACCCTTAAAAACAACCACTATGATCTGGAAACTGTGTAGGTGCACAGACATTTGCATATGCAGTAAATATGCATATGCACCTGAGCAATACTTTATCAATATGAAGCTGAGAAAATGCTTATATTGATATGCACTTCAGTGTGTCTACCTAAAGCTTCTCAGGTTCTTTTTCCTGGATCTCCTTATTTGTGAAGACTAAATTAAGTTTTTAAGTAAACAGTTGCAGTGTAACAAGCTAATGTGGGAACTATGTAACTCATTTCTCACTCTTACAGATAGGGAAAATATTCAATTAGTACTCTGTCCATGTTAATTTTTAATTTAAAGCCTTTAACCAAAGTACAATGGACTTTTGACATATAAATATTAAAAATTAAATTTCCTGAGTTCATTATCTGATAATTAGAACTAAATAACATCTTAACTGAGAGACAAACCCCACGCAAAGCAAGTCAGTTCCATTTAAGATTCCATTAGAAAAGTGTTTGAGCTAGTATGTAATGGACCATAAAATTTAATTTGGAAATGATATTACCAAAAATGATGGAATGATACCAATCACAAAAGGACATGTAGGCAGCCCTCATCTTTTCATTTGGCATGATGTTCTTCTATTGATTGTGTAGAATTAGAAAGGAATTACTTAATATTGCACAGAATAACATATGTAGGGGTTTTTTTTCCTTTTCTCCAGCGCCTCAGTATTTAAAAGTCAGAATTGACCAGTGTAGCTCCATGTAATTACAAAGATTTCGTTATCTTAGCCTATTTGCTGAAGTCATCCTAAAGAAAGGGTCTCCTAATCCATTGGCTGTCTCATATCTCATTTACATTGGTGGTAATCCCCATCCTATCTCAGCATTTAGGTAATGACTTTGGGATTAAATTGCACTTCTTGCAATTCTTTACTTTCAAATCTCTACAACATATCAGCGGGGCCTAGCTGAATAGGGCTGTCAGAGGAGTGGTAATGCAGCTGGGTAGGTAAGGCCTCCGACTTTAAAGTGAAATTAACTTACTTCATAATAGGGTTTTAAGAAAAGAAAACCTTGACTCCATGTTGCGACATATTTTAGGATGTTATAAAAAGATGCCAGGATTAAGTTATATGAAGCTTTCTAAACCAGTGTATTTAGCTACTTTTGCTGCATTTATAGCTAAGGTGGTTTTAGTAAGTAATTTTCCGATAATTATCAGTTTTAAAAGAACTGCAAATGTCAGGTGTGTCTTAGATTTTGCTTTATCAAAAACTCTGAAGAATGCTGCTCTGAACCACTAGGATCACATCATTAAATTTCACTTAATTTATCACATTTGATGAGAAAAATCTGCTGTTTGTTTTGGCCTCATATTGAAGATTAAAAACAATTAACTGGAAAATTAACAACTGAGGCACAAATTCAACCAGATACTTAAGTACATTTCTAATTTTAAGCATGCAATTAATTTTACTGAAGTCAAGAAGCAGCAAAATGCATTCAGAATTAAGTGTATATTTAAATATTGCTTGCTTTAAATGCTGTTAAGTTTGGGCTTCAGTAAGAAATTTGTCATGACAGGGCCATTTCTTTTATCTGTTGCAAAAAACCACAGTTGTGTAAACTACATGCATATATTGGTGAGAGAAAACTAAATTATCATTATGCATCATTACAGCTATGCTATAAATATGAATATAGGTAGTGTCATATACAGATGTTGTTGCATAAAGCTCTATTATAGAAAGGTATTTTTATTTGCTGAACTTAACATTTCTAAGTCCTTAAACTGCTTTGCTTTTCAAATATTTATTCACTCACATTTAATCTTTAAAACTTCAGCTCTTTCCAAGACTGGGAGAATACCTTGTTTTGGGAGATTAAGAGCATCCTTTCAGCTAGTTCACCAAGGTGCTGTAATGCACCAGGTACCAAATGAGAGACCTGATTTTTAGCAGATGGATGGTGGTGCAATAGAGGATATGCCTTTTGCCATCACTGTGAAAAGGCAAATATCAACCACCCAAGGAATCTAAATTTATACATGTGTTTCACCTTAGTAACTGCATCCTGCAAAGGATCTGTCTGCACTGAAGTCAGGGCCATCAGTTACATGCCCTGTCCTCTGCTACCGATGCCACCACCTAAATGGACCATGTCCAGAAGAAGTTCACAGGAGACACCTCACCTGACTCCTGTGTTGGCCTTTTGTGCGTATATCCCAGGAAACAAGCCTTTTATAATGTGTAAGTACTTTCTTTTCCACAGAGACCAAGCCTTCACATACATCCCACTAAGTCACACTTCACACAAAACAATAACTAGGCAATTTTTTAGAAAAAAGATCAGTCAAGGCTATTAAGGCCAAAGATAGCACCTCTGACACAGCAAGTCCCTAAGTCAGACCACCATATGGTAGCGGTACTTCCTAATGAGACAGCACATTGTCCTTCCTCTCTCTTATTTTCTCTTCCTTAGACCCATACAGACCACTGCCAGGGACAGGACATTAGCTAGATGGGCTTTTGGTCTGACCCACTCTGGGCCAATAATGCCAAAGAATGGAAGCTGCAACAGCAAGGACCTGGAGGAGGAGAAGACTTCCCTCAAAGCCTGAGGTACCCTTGCAGAACCGCTACACGTCTCTGCAGACTGAAGAGGAAAGACTCATCACATCAGCAGAGACACTGGAGCTGAGTAAGGCAGCCTGGTCTGCTCCCTGTGTAACAACCAGAGCAACTAAGGAAAGGCGATGGGTGATTGTAGTAGGTGACTCTCTTCTGAGAGGTACAGAGGCACTCATCTGCCCACCTGACACACTCTCTAGAGAGATGTGCTGCTTACTGGGCACCCATATTGGGGATGTCACTACCAAGCCTCATACAGTCCACTGAGTATCATCTGCTGCTGTTGTTTCACATGGGCACCAGTAATACAGCCAGGAGCAGTCTGAGGGGCATCAAGAAGGATTACAGAGCCCTGGGAGCAGTGGTAAGGGACTCCTGGAGTGCAGGCAGTTTTTTCATCAGTCCTCCTGGCCAAAGGCAAGGGGTTTGAAAGGGCCAGTCAAATCTGGTGAATCAATAAATGGTTACAGGACTGGTTGGTACCACAGCCTGGAGTTTGGCTACTTAGACCATGGGACCCACCTTGAAAAACCTGGTCTGCTGGGGGATGATGAGGCCCATCTGTCACAGAATATAAAGACAATCTTCAGTCATAGGCTTGCCAAACTAGTGAAAAGGGCTTTAATTAAAGTTGCCAGGGCAGGGCAACCTCAACCCTTTCCATGCCTACCAGTTTGGTGCCAATGCCAGGAAGAGATACCCAGAGCCTGGAGAGGGATCACAGGTCAGCAGGAGAGCACCTGAAGAGCAGCACAAAGGAATTCCAGTCAGTCCAGCCAAGAAGTCAGAAGTCAGGAGTCCAACTTAAATGCCTCTATGTAAATGCACGTAGCATGGGGAATAAACAAAAGGAGTTAGAGTTGTGTACACACCTACAGGGCTACAATCTTATCAGCACCATGGAGACATGGTGGGATGGCTTCTATGACTGGAGTGTGGGAATGGGAGGATGCAGGCTTTTCAGGAAGGACAGGCAGGGGAGACGAGGAGGGGGTGTCCCCCTCTATGTCAGTGCCCAGCTGGAGAGCATGGAGCTCCATCTGGGGATGGATGAGGAGCAACCGAGAGCTTATGGGTCAGGATTAAAGAAAGGGCAGGGACAGGTGACACTATAGTCTGATACAGGCTGCCTCACCAGGTAGACCAGGAAGATGAGACCCTCCACAGACATATAGGAGCAGCTCCACATTCACAAACCCTGGTTCTCATAGGGGACTTCAATCACTCTGATATCTGTTGAAGGGACAACACAGCAAGACATAAACAATCCAGGAGGTTCCTGGAATGCTTTGATGACAGCTTCCTTCTCCAAGTGATAGAGGAACCACTGAGGACAGGTGCTGTGCTGGACTTTGTTCTCACCAGACCGGAGGGGCTGGTGGGGAATATGAAGCTCAAGGGCAGCCTTGGCTGCAGTGACTATGAAATGGTGGAGTTCAGGATCCTTAGGGCAGTGAGGGAGGTGCACAGCAAGTTCACTACCCTGGACTTCAGGAGAGCAGACTTTGGCATCTTCAGGGATCTGCTTGGTAGAGTACCATGGGATAGAATCCTGGAGGGAAGAAGGAACCAAGAAACCTGGTTAATATTCAAGGATCGCCTCCTCCAAAGTCAGGAGTGATGCATCCCAGCAGAGCAAGTCAGGCAAAACCACCAGGAGGCCCGCATGAATGAACAAGTTGCTCCTGGACAAACTCAAACACAAAAAGGAATCCTACAGAGGGTCTAAGCAAGGACAGGTAGCCTGGGAGGAATACAGAGAAATTGTCTGAGCAGCCAGGGATCAGGTTAGGAAAGCTAAAGCCCTGATAGAATTAAATCTGGCCAGGGACATCAAGGGCAACATGAACAGCTTCTACAGGCACGTTGGTGACAAAAGGAAAACTAGGGAAAATGTGGGCCCTCTCCGGAAGGAAACCGGAGACCTGGTTACCTGGGACATGGAGAAGGCTGAGGTACTCAGTGACTTTTTTGCCTCAGCCTTCACTGGCAAGTGCTCCAGCCACACCACACAAGTAGCAGAAAGCAAAGGCAGGGGCTGGGAGAATGAAGAACTGTCCGTTGTAGGAGAAGAACAGGTTTGCAACAGTCTGAGGAACCTGAAGGTGCACAAGTCCATGGGACTTCATAAGATTCATCCGTGGGTCCTGAGGGAACTGGCAGATGAAGTAACTAGGTCACTATCCATCATTTTTGAGAAGTCATGGTAGTCCAGTGAAGTTGCCACTGACTGGAAAAGGGGAAACATAACCCCCATTTACAGAAAGGGAAATAAGGAAGACCTGGGAAACTACAGGCCATCCAGACTCACCTCTGTGTCTGGCAAGATCATGGAGCACTGGAAACTGTGCTAAAGCACAAGGAAAATGAGAAGGTGATTGGTGACAGCCAACATGGCTTCACTAAGGGTAAATCGTGCCTGACAAATTTGATGGCCTTCTAAGACAGGGTTATAACATTGACAGATAAGGAAGGAGCTACTGATGTCATCTACCTGGACTTTGAAAAGCATTTGGCATTGTCCCACACAACATCCTTGCCTTTAAACTGGAGAGACATGGATTTGACAGATGGACCAGCTGGTGGGTAAGGAACTGGCTGACTTGTCACACTCAAAGAGTTGTGGTCAATGACTTGATATTCTTCAGGGTTCCTTCGGGATCGGTATTGGGACCAGTGCTCTTCAGTATCTTTGTCGGCAACATGGACAGTGGGATTGAGTGCACCCTCAGCCAGTTTGCCAATGACACCAACATGCTCGGAGGCAGCATTAACGAACACTACAGATAATTACTAAGCAGTGACATTCCATGAGGACAAAGAAGAAGGGTAATACAAGGAATTCAGCAGGAAGCCCTACTAAATTATAATTAAATTTACCCTTAGTATTTTCACAACAGGCTGTAAACCCTGTGTTCAGAGGCTTCTGAAACATGTAACAG
Organism: Falco punctatus; assembly: GCF_963210335.1. Classification (NCBI taxonomy): domain Eukaryota; kingdom Metazoa; phylum Chordata; class Aves; order Falconiformes; family Falconidae; genus Falco; species Falco punctatus. Next base: position 45,546,091 of record NC_137580.1, on the reverse strand, counting down.
TCACAGACTCAATGCTGTAAATAGGGCTGAGTAGCCCTCATCCCAGAGTCCTCATCAGGGCAATGTGGCCCCTCAACCCCAGGCAGATACCATAAGGAGCTGGGCGATGGCATAGGCTACACGAAGGAGATCATGCCTTCCCACCCTACCCCCGCAATGGTACCATTTGTCTGGAAAAGGGAGAGGCTTTGCCTTTGCATTCCCATTCACATCAGGGCTACATGCACCTGGAGAAAGTAGTGATTCACTTTGGAGGGAACTGCATACTCCAATGGCTACCAGAACCTGGGCTGGTGGGTCAGGAGTTGGGCAAGCTGCTGAATATAAAATTATCAGGCCACTTATGGTATGCAAGATAATTAATGCTGCATTAACTTTGTGCTTCCAGAACCTCAAAGATATATGAACATCAATCTTCCGTATTTAAATTAAAATATTTGAGGTTCTGAAGTTTAGGTGCTTTTGAAGAGCACATTCTTTAACTGTCATAAAGATCATCCTCCCACTGTAAAATAAAGACAGTGTAAAGCTTACCTTACCAACTTCTGTAAAAACCAAGTTCACATATATTTACAAGAATGATGAAGATTTGCAAGTGATGCGCAAATTTTTGTTACAAATAATATTTGAAAGCATAGTCTTCAAAAGCACGCCTAAGCAATGTGCAAAGGCAGCTATTGTTTCTGCTACAGGCCATATAAATAACAGAAAACATTAAGTGCATAATGGCTTGTGTGCACTATACTATGAGTGCTTCACCCATTTCACGTGTCTCCTTGCAGTCTATTTCATATACTGGCTCTGTGGTTCAGCTTGGGTGTATCCAATGATGAGTGATAATTGGAAGCCCTCCTCCTGCCATTCTCTAGAATGATACGGAAATTAATTCTTGTACACTGTGCATTGCATACACCAAGAGAAGTTGACCCTATCAATTTACATACACTATAGGGGCCTGCTATCACACTGCAGCCAGCAAACAGATTCTCTTATCTAGGAAAGACCCTCATTTGTTATTTCTTGCTGAATACACCCACTCCCATTATTTCTGTAATTCTTTGCAATAATAGACCTTACCCTAATGAAACCTGCATTATGAGAAGGTTATAGTCCTGACCCAAAGACGATTAGCTCTGTGCTCTGTTATTGCTACATATGTAATTGTATAATTGATTTTAAAATTTACTTTTGTGTCCCCAAACCATAAAGCGAGCAGCCCATTAAGGGGGAGAAATATAATTAATATATCTATTAAAGTGGGGCAGCATATTATTGCAATTTTAGGATTATGCAGTAGGTGTACACATAAAACCAAGGAAGAAATAAAAAAGTTGAGATTCTCACTGTAATTCACTTTAGGTAACCTGTGCAAAGGATGTACATTTTCAGTATGCTGCACGCTCAGACACGGGTCTGTAAGATGTAGCTGGTAGGTAGGGGTCCAATTTTATACACAACTCTGTGAAGTCAAGTGGGTCCAGTATTCTGCAGGCCTGAGCCTTTGTTAGTCTGTGCTAATGAAGCTATGAAAATCTTCGTTTCCACATTATTTACTTCTATATGTATGCTTGACTATGCATCTAATACAATATGAATGTTATTCCCTGCAGTCAATAGATAGATGCTAGATAATTGACAGATCGTGTTTCAATAATTAAATCTAAATAAATAAACCCATACACAATTAGCACCATGTATTTTTTTTTAACTCAAAAATATTTAAAATATTTTTTCCTCATTTACACCTTGTCCTTACTGTCTCATCTACTGAGAGCTTCCCACCATCTGAAGCAATCTGAGGCACACAGATCCCTGCATTGTCTCAGGTATTAAGATGGGGACAAATCCTCTCTTCAGACCTTAAACATTGCACTGCACTGAAGACTCTGCACGTCTGCACATGTAAGCCCACCATGAGATGTGGGCTTTCACCATCCAGTGGTCCTATTACCAGCAGCAGCCTAGACTGGACTGGCATCTCCTCAAGCCAGAGCAGGTTTTCCACTAAGATCTTTCATTGCAACAGAAAAGAGGGACTCAGCAGCGGGGAAGTGGGAGAGAAAAGATCTGCTCCTGAAGCCTGCCAGAGGCCACTTCAGCATCATTCCCCAGCAAGGTATGCCAGGGAAATCCAGCTGACTAGGACACAGAACTCAAGTATGACCTAAGGGTTGGCAAGGGTGGTGTAGACACGTTTCTTATGAACTGACTTGGTACCACAAATGTCATTTTGGTGGGCTCCTTCACAGGTTCCTGCATTCATAAGAGTGCATTTATCTCATCATAGGTTGGTGTCACCTGCGGGCACTGGGTCTACACTACGAAGTCTGCTCTGAGAAACTGAGACCATCCCAAAAAAGCTCTATGTCCTACACCTATGTAGGAAATTTGCACCTCCTAAATCAATGGGAACATTGCCAGTAACTTCTGCCTCACCTGGTTCTGGCTTAAAATTATTACATTCAGGAGTCAAAGCTTTTCCCCATCTTAAGATAAATTCATATTCCAACTCAGAATTACTCATTATCAGAGAACCATTTTACATGGACATGCCACTATTGAATTGGATTTGTGAGATAAGTTAAGGAAAAGGCAGTTGTGTAATTTGCACACAAAGTGGTTGGAATTGATCTAAAACAAACCTTTAACTTTCAAACTGGTTTAAATGGGGAGAGGACCATTGGATAATTACATCATTTAACACATTGATTGTCTAAAAGTCAATTCTAATGATTTCAGAAATAGAGGACATTGTGCTTTCCTCATTTTTAAGGAAAGATTTTTGCTCAGTGCAGAGGAGTAAATGGTGAATTTTTTAAAAGAGGCAATATAGAAGAGCTGAAGAAAACAAAAGTTTCATTATGCCAAACAAGGCTTATTTCACAAAAGCTAAAAAAAAATCAATGGGATACAATTAAACTGGGTGCATCTCCCCTTACAGTACAACAAAGTAAAAGAAACCTAAATGACCTGTGTGTATTCAGAATACACAATTAAAGAGGTAGTTTGTATCGTTAGTCTGACCACATCTACATTTACTTTGAAGTTATACATGCTCTCTGTTACATTTGATCATTGTCACTTGGACATTAATTAAAAGATGCCACACTCAAAGCTCTAAGATTAAATTTTGTCTTTTTTTTCTAGTTACTTACACAGTACTGTATTTCTGTATCAATCAGAATACATAATATATGAATGTGTCATGAGGGCATTGATAATCATATTTTGCATTTATGTAACACTTCAGACCATTGGAAGGCAAACTCTTCCTTTTGCTCATATGGCTAGCCAAGTGGGATTCTGTGCATACACAATGGAGAACTGAATTTTAGCCCTAGATCTCAGGACACTTAGAACGCTCTATAATAAAAGTTGCATTCGTTTAACTGAAGGAAGGTTCTTAAATCAATTTAGTCACACCACTGCAAATCCACGTGGACAATCTTAAATCAATTTGAACCTGGCTTATTTCAATTTGGCTTAATTCAGAAAAAAATCGATTTAAGCTGAAGCAATATATGCAAGGTTTACATCTGTGTAACAGTGTGCACAAAGGCATTTGCAATAGTTTAAGCAAATCAGCTTGGAAAGTAGCCTCAAGTTCTGCCTACATTTAGAGAGCTTCATCAGTACAGAAACACTGGCAGTTCTGCACTTCCAATGTAGTTTTAAGGATACCAGAGACATTTTGCTTCTTAAGGGTACAGTAGTTTCCTTCCCCTTAACAAATAATTGTTAAGCTTAAATTCAGTTTATCTTGTGTAATGGTTTTTGTTGGCTTGATTAAGTCTGCCTAGGCTGTGTACCGTGCACCCTGATAGGCACAGCTATGAGCTCACAAAAGTCTGCCCAGTAGATTTAGCCTTAAATAAATTTGTGTGACATGTAAAACTGAAAAGGTTTCCGTTTCTAGTTCCCTCACAAGGTCCTTAGAAGTTGTTCTAAAATTCTGGAGATTAAATTGAAGACAAGGGATGTCATAACATAATGTAAAGCAGCTCTTTCTGAGGCAACAAGAGGTCCATACAAATACTAATTCTGCAAGAAATTCAGAACCTGACAAGTCCATTTTAGATGTACTATTACATTTGGAGTTCAGAAACACTGTATTTCTGTAATGTCTTTTGAATGGTGTGATGTTTGGGTTTCCCTTAGCTGGGTGTCAGTTGAGTAAGCAGATACAGCCAGTTTTATACAAAAGGGTAAGTCAACGCTGCAGATTTTCAGCTTGTGATAGTCATGCAGTCTCCTCTTTCTACCAAAGCACGGCTCTGAGTGGTTAACAGAGAGCCCAGACTCCCCCAGTCTTTCTTGGATGAAATAACCTATGGCAAGAAGAGGATCAATGGCATCAGTATAGAGGGTGCTTCCAAGAGTAGATAAGAACACAAGATCCTGGGTTGGTTTTCTGTTAGAATGGTAGGGTTTTTGCAGCATAAATATGTACCAGGTCATCGGAGCAAAAATGACTCTCCGTAACACGCCTCCTCTGTGTAACTGCATGTATTCAGACAAGTGGCCAGCTATTACCACACTGGGATAAATGCCCGCAGGTAGTAGAAAGACCTTCTTTGAACCAATGAAGGCTTTGTCAGAGTACAGTTAGACGTTCCTTTAGGTACTGGAAATTTTAAATTTTAAAAAGCAAAATATTCACTATCCACTTTCAGAATTGTGCCTGGCATGTTTAAAGCTTTCTTTTGAAAGGAATTAAGGTCCTGTCAAAAATCCAGTTTTCTTGGTAGAAAATGAATTAAAACTGCCATTTCTAATTTGGCAGAGAGATCTGACCTTGCTGAAGCAATCAAAGAAAATTGCAGATAAACAGAAAATAGGAGATGTTCCTTCACGTCATAATACCTTATCTCTCCTTTTGTCCATCTTTTCATACTACGTCTATAACTCAGAGGGTTTGCATTGCCCTGATAGGGCAGGTCTTTGTGCTGTTGGCATAGAGATGAACTTCTCTGTTGTTCACATTTCCAATCCATTTGCTACAGGCAAAAATAAGAAGACTGAGCTCTGCTTTCCTAAAATAATCTGCAGGGAAGACTGATGTGGCAGAGTAGAAAACAGGGAAAGTGTGCCATATAGTAAGAATCCTAAGGATGTTATGGATCTCCTGCATAAATAGTATAGAAAACCTCCTTTTCTGATATTCTTTACAATGGACAACAGTGCTACCACCTCATGTCACTGAAAAAGCTCTACTTTATCGTAGGTTTGATGCTGTTTTCAAAGGAGGATGCCAGTGGGAGCATACTTACCTTTGAAGTGGCTGGAGGAGGGGCAATGACATACTCTGTACTCAGCAGTTGCTTGTAGCAAGGGTCAAGGACTTCCCTCAAAGGCACCAGCTATTCCCTACGCTTCAGAAAATATCATTCAAACTGTACAGAAAATGTGACACTGGAACATTTTTCCAGCTGGAGCTCAGGATCTCAGATAAGGCTGTTGAGAAAAGCTTGGCACCAAGTTTCCTATTCTAATACGGAGAAGTTCTTGACAAGAAAGCGGCGTGATACCATCAACTTAAAACGTGCAAGACATCCCAGCAGCAGGGTTTTGGTACTGCTGCCCATTGGTTTTGCTGAGTGACTACAAAGCCTTTTCCAGGGTCTGAGCAGCAGCAAATTTCACTGTCTTAAGGACTCTGCAATTGTTAGCAAGGTTCCCAGCACTGACTTTCAGCATTTTCTTGCCTCAATCATATGCAAACACTTGCCAACCTGCCTTTGCTCTGCCAGTGCTGGCAATGCAATTTACCCCACTTTATAAAACAAGCAGAAGACATCCACACATCTCCTCCCTAGATGATTTCCACCCCCACCTGCAGAATCAGGCAGCAGTGTGGCAGGGAAATTTGCACTGATGTTCCAGCCATACTCTCTATCAATACCAAAATGTCAGTAGGAAACATGTTTGCCGAAGTGATGGCATTATCTGGGTACTGACAGATTCTGCCTTGTGGGTATGGCCCATGAAACAAGCAAGCAGTAAAGGGATAAGTTGTAAGCAGTACAGGGCAAGAAGCAAATGCTACAGAAAAGGAATTATCCCTTTTGTCCCACATAACAAATGGAGACCACAGAAATTCTGAATTCTTCATCTTATCAATGCGGAAAAATACAGACAGCCACAGCTATTACACATAGTATTATAGGAAGGCAAGAAGACATATTTGTTCTGAAGTTCATCAGATAACTTCAGCAAATCACATGTCAAAATATTTTTTAAAAGTGAGGGTTTTGGGAACTGTTCTTTTTGCTGAATAAAACAAAATACATGAAATAAACTCTGATGCTTAATCATGCAGGCAAAACTGAGGAAGATTATTCTGCTTAAAAAATATGGTTGCAACCTGCAAATGCATTTTTAGAATTGATTTTATTACAAAGTGTCCTATCAAGAAATATCATGAAAATTATGGTGAGGCATACACATTACTCAGTGACCAAAATTATTATAGAGAGTTTGGAAAGCTAAGCAATCTAGCAAGAGCTGAATTGTCTTAACACCAAGAAGTTGTGATGAAACTGTTCTCCTACCATTGCTTGGCCATCAGTCATTTATAACAGCAGCTATGTGGTGGGAGGACACATACTGTTTCAATGAGAAACCCCAGGCCCTTAACTTTGATAATCTAGCACATGCCAACTGTGCTGCTTGATAGTTTCCAAGTATTTTCTTTGCCCGTAGACAAGTATGGATAGTTGTACCTGGCCTGCCATGGGTCAATGGGTCTCCACTCTTTGCGTGCAGGAGCTGTTTCCATGCCTGCCCATGGGGATACTGGTTTACAAGCTTACCTCTTAGGAAAGAAGAGTAGGAACAACAGCAGGAAATATTTGTGAGAGAAAGAGAAGTAAAAGCATTACATCTCAGATTCAAACCTGAGGCACAGTTTGGCCCAAAATTTCTTGTTCTCTTTGGAGTCTACAGTAAAGGCTCCATCCAACCCACTTGGCTGAGCAGGTCCTAGTCACCAGATCCCACAGAATGTGCTAAGGACCCAGACCACTAGATCTAAAGTTAGGCATTCAATGTGGGGTTTTGGGGGGAATTACAATATCTTGGAAAATCTGCAAAATCAGGAACCAGAGCAGGTAAAGTTCAAATCCAGGAGGATGCACAGAAACCAGCATACTAATCTAATGAGACTGGAAAAGGCAAAATTCAGAGGAAATAAAAGGACAAGGTGCTAAAAAATATGTTATGAAAAATAACATTTTTAACATTTTACATTTTTTTTTATCATCTGACAACTCAAACCTCTTTTGGACTACAATTAAATCCACTCATTTGTAAAAAACAAAAACAAAAACAAAACCCCAAAAAAACAAAAAAACCAACAAACCCAAAAACGAACAAATGCAATTACTGAAAAGCAAACAAAGCAGAAGTTTTGCAAGGCACAAGTCTCACCATTCTTCAGCACTAGCACTCTGCAGGCTACATGCCATGTCTGTCTGCTAATCCTGCCACCACAGAGATGCCATTACTGAGAAAACATCCCATCTACTGGCAACTAAGAAATAAACACCTCAAACAAGCTGGTTCCCTCTGGTCTGAACTGGAATCTGGTTTTCCCCTAAAAAATTATTTTGCTTTAAATGTAGTTTCCCTGTGACTGGAACATCCGTGTGCCATATGTGACACATTGAAACAAAACAGTATCTGAGTTTTACCTGGCAAGAGAAAGAGCTTCATTATAAGCCAAGTCTGTCTATGCAGCCACTCAGACATCTATAACAGCACCAGTACTCTTAAGTACATGGAAGCAAACTATAATTTTTTTTGTTGCATGGACTGAAAGAAATCAAACTTCTGAAAGGTTTTACTGCTATCAAGAAAATATACACTAAGAGCAATCACTAACAGTTAATAAATACCTTTTAGACAGACTCTTTCTAAATAATGTAGCTCTCCAGTTTGTTTTTGAAGGCAATCTGAAATGTCTGTTTGCATCCTCTGAGCGAGCTCTTGAAACAGTAGCTGGCAGTGTGCTTGCAAAATTAAACAGGCTCTTGATAAGGAAAAACAGCAACGAGTGGTTGACTTTCAGCTCTATTATTTGTTGCTGGGTGGGCTGAAGGAAGCCATTCCTTGCTTTATGCCCAAAACATCTTTCCAATAAATGTAGTTCAGTATTAAGTGTTTTCACGCACTTTAGATACTTAATTCTGTTTTTGCAAATCAAGTCCTGAAGTCTTAGAACTGCAGAATTTATTAGATAGGTTTTCCAAAAAAAAAAAAAACACAAAATACACAGACAAAATATTTTGAACCGTTCTTTCCACTGAGCTTAGAAACACCTTTGTTGCTTCTCTCTGGTGGACATCCTAAACACTGCAGGCCTATTAATTGGCACCATCAATTACTCACACCCATGAGCACTTGTTGACCTGAACAGTCACAGCAGGGTTAAGGAAGGCCATAGTACTGTTCCTCCAGGTATGTGTCCCTCAGTGCTCAAAGGTATCACACCAGCCAGCCCTGCATGTTGCTCGCTGCAATTTGATGTATACCTGCGTACAATAATAAGAGTAATATCTCTGACAAAGGGATTTGATGGGAACCTGATGGAATGATTTCAAACACAGTTCCACTCAAAGCTCAGAGTCACTATAAAACCAGTACCAATGGAAAACATGTATTATTATTTAGTTGTTACTTTTTGCAATCTACATTCCTGTTATTTTTGTTCGCCAGCTCTTGGAAAGCAATTGTGCTGTTCAGGGGTGATTCCCCCCACCCTCTCCTTCCCCCCAGGGCTTGCATATGCTTGACACTACTTGGAAAACTGACTAACAGGGTGTTCACTTTTACCAGGCCATTAATTGATAACACTTAATTAATCTGCCGTGTGAGAGATCAAATGAAGATTGTGTCCCACAACCAGCAACATATATTGACTTTGTTATTCCAATTATGTGTCTGACCAGAACAGCCCTTTGGTATAAGACTTAACCTTTGAATCACCCTCAGCACAGAACTAGATCAGCTGCTAGGGATCTGACCTGAAAAAGACCTTGACACTGCCTCAGCTCTATATGTGCTTGAAAACGTTCCACCCTGTGCTTGTCATAGCCAGCGTTCCTGTTGTCACTTGCAATTACATTTGTGTGTTGTACAGGATTCTCTGATAAGAAGCTGATAATTAGCGAGAAGCTCTGATTACAATTCACTGTTTCACTTTGGTACACAGTTTTGTTTATTTTGTTTTGTGGTGTGGTTTTTTCTTCTTTAAAGAATGCCCAGAAAAGAGCAATTAGTTTCAGCAGCAATTGGATAAGTGCAGCAGACAAAGAGAAAATTGCCTTTAGCAGACAATTTATAAATCAGCTGTAGATTTCCAACTCAGTTTTTATTTTTGTTTCCCTGGGTTATCTTCCACTAAATTGATGTATAACATCATCAGAGGCAGTTTTGGTGTAATTTACTATAAGAAAACATAATTAAAAATATATTCATCAGATTTCCTGTGGCTTTCTTCAAGGATAGTGAACAGCAGCAGCATAACAAGGAGTAGCAATTGACCTTCTCTATGTGCTAATTTCTACTTTAAATCCATGTTTTTTCTCCCATAGAAGTCAGTATAAAATCCAGAGCAGCCACCCAAAACTGCGTAGCAAATCTTAGTTAACATCCACCTGCCATGAACATCACATACCATTTTGTCAGACATGGCTCTGACCAGGATATGGACAGCTATTTTATGGTGCAATTTTCTTTAATGCACCCTTTCTCCAATAACACCCTTTCCAACCAGAGGTAGACGATAGCGTACAAATGTGACAATGAGTCGCACAAAAATGAATCGTTCAGAAAAGAAGTCAAAATACAGTAATACTTATTTTTAAAAACATCAAAACCTTATTTTAAGCCAACCTCATTATTAGAGCATAGAACTTAGCAATATTACTTGCTGGCATGGGAGGAAAAAAAAAGTAGACTTATAGCTCAGAGATGCCTATGAATAACAAAACCCACAGAGAATGAGACCATTACAGGTCCTCCAATTACTACAATCTAGCACGTAGTAAAACTGTTCTTGGTTCTGCCTTCACGGATGCAAAACCACTGAGGCAACTCCAAACTCAGATAATTCCAAAAATATTAATATAGAGAGTTATACATTTAAAGTTACTTAAAGAAGGGAGAACATCAACCTGTTGTATTAGCAAATAAAAATATGGTAAGCCTAATACCTACACTGTTTATAATCGTGAACATTTACTTTTAATAAACACCAGCAAGAGTAACTGGTCTGCTTAATTAGCATATGAGGCTGTTACCCCTAGGCTGGTGCCTTTTAAACGGGGTTGATGAACAGGATTCAATGAAATACTGATTTCTTTGCCACACCCCCACAAAAGAAACAACGACTGTCAAACTGTTTAATTGTCCTGATTAAATCCCATAGGGTTCTGGTAATGAAAAGCAGCCAAATGCACAAGCCAACCATAACTCACACATGCAGCAGTGGTCTCTGAAACATCCTGTTTTCAAAGTATTAACCAAGACACAAGTTTTCGAAGCCTCTCTATAACATGCAGTAGGGTCTTTTAACTGGCTAGGTACCTTGGCAAGCAGCAGGGCTGTGCAGAGGGAATGCTTATGAGAGGTACCACTTGGAAGCACCAGTACAGTATCCAAAAGTGCTGTAAATCAACTGTGGCATGAACCCCAGGGAAGCACTCCTAGTATTGGGGTGAATCTGGAACCCACAGACTTCTGGCTGAGATACAGAAAGACTACCAAATGAACCAAAGGCAAATGAGAAACATCCAAAGATAAATGAATATATGCCACAGCTTATGTGTGCTATCAAGCAATAAATACACTAGGAGTAGGAAGTGCAAAAAGTAATTAAGGTTAAGAAAGAGGCATATGCAAGCTATAAAACATTAGGTAGAGAGGAGGACTAGAAAGATTGCAGAAGGAAGTTAAGAGAGTGTAAACAAAAAAATTAATACAGGAGGCAGAAGAAGAGACAGTAAGGGAGATTGCATGAGAGGTTAAGATAAATAAGAAGATAATTTTCAGCTCTGTAAGGCTCAGGAGTCAGATGTTGGTGTCTCTAAGAGATGGCAGAGAAATTCTGTTCTAAAAAGCAGACATTGCGCTAAAGCAGATCAAAATTAACTCCACATTTGGACTCTCCCTATGGATTCTTGGGGTAATAACATACACATCTTGGATAAAATTGTGCAGCTTGCACAAGGAACTGCAAATTGACCTACCCACATGTACATTATGATATATTATGGTTGTCCTTCATAAGGACAAATGAAGAGACTGAATCTGATGTGAAACCAGGAACATATTAGAAGGGTGACTTGAAGAGTTTGGAAGGATGTCAAGAGACAAGGTGTAAACAGGCCAGATGTGGCAAAAAGCAACTCAAAATCCTTGGAAAAGTGATTTCATAACTAACAGGGCACATACTGGTACATGGACAGCGGTGGAGATGGCAGCATTGCCTGTTTGGCTGGAGTCTGGTTCATGAAGCAGAAAGCATGGCTGAGGCAGCAACTGGCTTCCTCCTTCTCATTATGTCTGACCACTTAAAAAAAGTGACTGCATATTCTAATACAGCCTGGTCACCTTTGGCACTGGGCTGAGGAAAAGAGACTTCACTGAGACAGAGGACTCCCACAAAAAAGTGTGAAAAATTGAAATGACAAGGTTGTGTTGATAGCTTGTTGAATGAACGAAGGGATTGAATTGAAATTTACATTTATATAGCACCGTTCATCTACACTGTATCATTCAGGACTAAGGAGTTCGTGGCAGACTTACTTTGCCAGCACAGCTGCACTGGGGAATGAAACAAAATAGGACTAAACATCATTTTCGCAGTAACAGACCCCATAAAATATAGTGGAGAAAGGCAAAGAACCTGTGTAAAGCTTAAAAAGGGTGGAAAAAAGGGAACAAAAAATAGAGCCCTTCATGCACGGAAGATTAGGAAGTGAAGGAGGTACTGAATAATATTTTTAGGCTTAGATCATGATTCCAGGAATGAAACAAAGCAAAGTACAGAAAAAATAATCTAATCCTTTTATCTATTTCAATCCAGGAACAAGTATCCCACCAGTTCTCACTTTCTAAGAGTAAAAACCTACAGATACGGGGATTCAACAACTCAGCTGTTGCATCATTGCCTGTGCTGAAAGTTGGAAAGTTCTTTATAAAGTATAAGTTAAATTTTCTTCATTTCATTTAAGTCCATTACTTCCTAATCAGTTCTTGCTGAACATGAGGTTCAACTGAAGAAACCAGTCACTGCCCTGTTGCTAACAGCTTTTTAAACACTGGAAAGCTGGAATCACATACCTATTGGTCCTTGGTACGGCTAAAGGGTGGGTCAGTGCTTATCTTTGGTGAGTTCACCTTCATTTTGCCTACATATAGTGTTTTTTATCTAAATATATACATATATATAAATAGTGTTACTATTATAACACGAGAATACAGCACTGTTTGAACATCTAAACTGAGATCTTTCCCGTGTGTGTTTGACTGATGTAAGTAATTGTATGTTGGATGTTCAGGAGACAGGCTACAAATTACTGCTGTATACTCACTGATCACTTGTGCACAAAGAGAATTTGCCAAAATAATATCTATCAGTCCATGGAACCCACACACTATTTACCTAATTCATCCTCCACAGTCCTACAGAGGATCTTACCTCCAACCTGTTAGTTTTCATCCATCTCAGCTAGCAAATCTCGAGTCATCTCATGCTGATGCTGCTATAAATCTGCTTTCTTTGAGCATTTTCCTTGTAAAAATGAAATTACTTAAAAGCAGCAAGAGAACATCTACAAGGCAAGAAAATCTGACTCCTCGGTTGCACTTCTACCACTTCCTCATGTTATTAAGAGTTGGTTGAATTCTGGCATAATTCAATGCTAAACAGTCATTCTTCAAAATGCAGCAGAACACATAGAATAGATTATAGTCTTCCAATCTCTTGTGAATTTTAGGGCTATTTGGGAAATAGCTTGACCAGTATGTCCAACAAGAGTACATGCAGCAGAGCTTTCTTCTTTCCCTGCACCAAAAATCATACAAGTTTGCCCAAAAATCATGAGGTTTCAAAACAGGTCCACACTGACACACAACTAATTTTTTTTGCTGTGACATTTTTAGCTGACCAAATACAGGTCTATGACAAAATAAGTTGCATAGCTCACAAGAGACACTACATAATACCATCCCATATCTGCTACAGGCTGAAAGCTGAATCCCACATGAACTGTAAACACAGACATGCAAGTCCCAGCTTTCAAAGCACTTGCTCCCACATTTCCTTCTCCCATTCTCCCTCTCACCTACCACCGTGGTTTCCTGACACCTATTCCTCAACTGTCCCTAGCCTTCAGCTCTTAGCCTTCAAAGGCTGAGGTGCAGCCTCCCATTTATAAACGCCAGCAGCTCCCCAAACACTCAGACTACTTTCCTGCTGCCCTACTTTACTGAGCACTCATCTCCAAAGTTTCTTGTGAGCTGTAACTTTTCTGACCCATCTATTTCCTTGACGGTGGTGACGGACAGCTAACATAAGTGTCGGCTGAGCTCGGCTCCGCTGCTGCATTGGAGTGAGCAAAGGAGGCCAGTGCTGCCACCAAGAGCATTTCAGACTGCAGCCCACGAACACCACCATGAGGTACTATGCAACACAAAATGGCATGAGTGCTGGTACCACGAAACCACTTCTTTGTGATTCTTTTTACCCAGATGGGAAACACTACTAATTCACAAGTACCAATTAATTCACCAATGTTTGTAACAGCCTTGGAATCCATAGAGATTCATTTTATTGTTGCAGTGCTCTTAATATAGTTATTTTGCACAACAGCAGGTTCTTGTTCCTCAACATTAATCTCTATGCATTGTAATATAGCATTGGAGAAAACAGTTTTTCTTAAGTGGTAAATAATGCTTTTTAAAAAGAGGTTCTTTATTTAAATTCCTAAAAGGTTAGGTTTTATTTTATAACACAAAAGGACTCCCGGAAGACCAATGACTTCCCATTCAGCCTTGGATCTGACATGCTGTACGGGTGGGTTCTGCTGATGCCTCTGACAAAGAAGTTGACATGAAACCACACCACTTGCTCAGTTTTGCTGGAAAACAAAGGAGAAAGCAAACCTTCCATTCTCCTGAACTTTGTCTGCTTAATTTTGTAAGTTCTTTCAATTAGCTCACAGTGAAACGGGGCCAGGTTTGAAGGCAGAGATAAACACAGAAGATTACAATAGCTCAGAAAGAAATAATACAAACACGGATCTCTGCTGAAGCAGGATTTAAATAAGTGGAAATGTTACTATTGCTCTGGAGGTGAAACTAGAGATGGGAGAAAAATGTTAAATTAAACTTCAAGGTTAAATCAAATGTTTTTCACCTTGATAGCAGACTCATGGCCTGAGTTACAAAATATTGGGATAATATACCCAGAAGAAGAAAAAACATGTGTATAGAATTCAAATTTTGGAAACTATAGCATAACATTAATCAGAAAGAGTCAAGGCAAGACAGACAAAAAGCAGAGGGATAAATGAACAAAAATACGAACATTTCTGTTGAGCATACAAAGTCCATACCTATAGAATCAATCACAGAATCATTTAGATTGGAAAAAACCCTTAAGACCATTGAGTCCAACTGTAAACCTAACACTGCCAAGCCACCACTAAACCATGTCCCTAAGCACCACATCTACATGTCTTTAAAAACCTGTAGGGATGGTAACTCAACCACTTCCCTGGGAATCCTGTTACTCCAAGACATACTAGAAAGAAGAGGCAAAAGAAGAAACTGGGGATGGGCAGCAAGAGAGGGAGGTCTGAAATGTGAGAAAGCTGTCTTAAATTCACAATTAGAAATGTAAGAGGACATAGTTTTGGAGTGGAGACAGAGAGACAAGAGGAATACAGTATTAATTGGTGATGCCAGAACCTTTCCAGAGGTACAACTGGGTGGAAAAGAATTATTTCCTCACGTAAGAATGGGGGAAGTCATTTGCAGCTCTGTAGGAGGAACACTTACTAGAAACCAAGCAGAAAGCTGGCAAGACATCAGTGCTGGGAGTAATAGTGAGATTTGGAGATAAGACAGTGGTTATTTGGGGACAGCCAGAAAGACCTTCCTATTTGCCTAGTTCCCTGAGAAAACAGAGATGTCGAAACCATACCATATCTGTAATCACACCTTACCAAGCCTGCTACCAGACCTTATACATGCCCAGCACTTCTCCATCCCAGCACTCAGGCAAATATCTTGCATAAAGACAGATAGATGATAATGTAATTCTGAGCAACTGAGTACATCTGGGAAATCTGAGGTGAGTGATGAGAAAGTATTTTGTACCAGCCACCTCTGAGCAGTACCAAGCATGCACACAGGAAAGTGGGTGAGATCTTACAAAAAGCTCCAGATGGCCAGGTACTGAGAAAAAAGCAGCAGCAAGAAGTCTGAGGTTAAACAGTGCCAAGGAAACAACAAAGACAAATCCAAATTCTGCTCACCAGAGCAGGAAGAAGGAGGGATGCGGCGCTAGGCTGGGGGAAACTGCCAAGCCCAGGCAAGAACAGCTTTTTATAAAATGCTCTCGAGCAACTTGTGAAAATTGTAGCCTATATGCTCATCTGGCATTTAACTGAGCTTCCCAGTTGCTCCTCTGCCATCATTTCCTCTGGGACATCTGGAAGTGTCCTGGATGTACCTGGTTTGTGCTCAGAAGTGAAAGCACAGGTGGTGGACCAGATGAAGAAGACTTTGGAATGTATTCATGAAGAGCAAAGGGAAGTTTGAACTGTAGACAAGGTACCAATTGGTGTTGAAGGTTCAGCAGGGGAGAGAGAAAGGTCATGTATTAAGTGTATTAAATGCAAATTGGGAAGGTTGGGGTGTTTTAGAGAAGGAAAGGAGTGAGGAAATTGGAGGCCTGAGGAAAGCACAGATAAGCTGAATAAACAAAATATAAAGAGCTATCGTGGCAGTCATGCACCTGCACAAAAGAAAAATGCTCTTCCAAAAAATAGATTCCCTATTAAGTGATTTTGCTTGATTTTTTCATGCCACTCATGAGTTATCAATCTCCCCACCCATAAAGACAAATGTCATACTGGCCCTAACCCATCAGCTATTCTCAATTTATCACCATTTAATATATATTAAAATGCTCTTACCTCTGATTGCAAAAACAAACAAAATAAGGCAACATAAATCAAAAAGAAAGGGAAAGGGAGACGAGGAGACTGAAGAGACAGAAAGGAGATCTGCTTCTCAAAAGAATGGATTTTTTTTTTCTTTTGATCTTTGCATCCAAGCTCTCAAGGCCTCTCCACCACAAAAATACTCTAATGGTCTTACACTGTAAATCACATCAGTAGTTTATTAATCTCCTCACAACACAGAAACAAATGCTCAGCCATGGAAGGGGACTGGGGAAGCTGCAGAGTAGTAACAAACTCAGCAACCCTATGTCTCTCTCTCTCTCTCTGATCCCATTATAAACTAACACAATATTTTTCTCCAATTTTCAGTCGGTATTGCAGCTCACAGCAGAAAAGATACTGAAAGCAGCAGGAGCCAGGCAGGGGTGTCAGACTTCAGAGCGGACACTGCCTTGGGACCTGGGGGGGCCAGTAAATCAGTGCACGCTTGTCAACAGCTCCAAGCTGCAGGAATTACTCGAGCGAAAATAACAAATGGCTGTCATTGTGGAGCCAAAAACCTGTGATTATAATTATCACATCCCCAGTGACCTTGCATAAACTTTAATCCCTCTCCAATGGAGCATTTAAATAGCCTGCATCTACTGGCAGGGGACCGTGTCCCCTTAGTTGAAAATACAGAGACTAGGAAAGAAACGAGCCACAAAGAAACCACCAAGCCCCTCTATGTCTTACAGCTTGTATTAAAGAGTTGTACAAGAAAAGCCCTGTCACTGTCATTTTAATTGATATTATATAGTCATCCTGAATTCAAAATGCCAGGGTGGTACCCAAACTCAGGCTAAGCCCAGCACCAAGCATTTTAAACAGATGAAAAGGTCAAATAACACCAAGTTTTCATCACTGCATTCAGTGGGTCACTGGGCTGAGAAACTGGGTATACAAGGTGTGCGGATGGGTTGTTGAGTCAAGAATTCTTCAGGGAGGCACCTTCTTTCCACATTGGAGGGGTTAGCTCACCCTTGCAGGTTCCACCATGATCAAGACTTGAATGAATTCTTTAGCTTTGGTTAAAGACCTTTTTCCATTGCTAAAATTAGGTATTTAAACTATTTGGGGGTTTTATATTACCCCTTACAACCATGACTGGATGCCTTTGATTACAGAATTAAGGACCATTATGTGCTAGCGCCTTGTTCTACTCCTCTAGGTCGTAAAGGTACTCCCATACAGTATAGACAGATGCTGCAGAAAACTCTAAAAGCTCTGAATCTGGGGAAAGAAAATATTTTGACTCTGAAGGATTTCGTAGGCCTCATGTTTCTGATCCTGAAAGGAACCTTTTAGGGGAAAGAAAAAACTATTCATGCTATTTCATGTAACTTCTAAAGCACATTGAAAGCATAGTAGTTGCAGGAATTCGATGACATTGCTTTGAAACTGTACAAAGTTGCTCTATGATAATCTGATTACTAGTTCAGAGATGACAGAAATTGTTTCACCTGCAAACCAGGTATTTTCCCCCAGAAGCAATCACCTCCTGCACTCAGCAGATGCTCTCATGTACAGGCAATGAACACGTGTGTGTTTAAAACACAAGACCTTTTATCTTACATACATGTGTTAACGATGTTCATCATGAGCTTTGCACCATGGTATCACATAACAGTGATTATTTTTCTTCAATAATTCTGCAAGAAGACAAAATGAACTTATTACTGGAAAAGAGTTTTGCTAATTGCACAGGCTTTCAGTAGATTTCAGAGTTAGTACATCAGAAGAATTACACATTCAGGTTAGCAGTAATTTTAACAAATTCAAAACTTAAAATAGAGAAGGCAGTTTAACAGTAAGTCTTAAGGGAAAGTCACTTAATGAAATAGGGAAAAATGTACGTATTTTGGGGTTACTGGGTAGACTGGTTTATGTACTCCTCACCTGCACTTCTCTGTGTTAAATTTAGTAAAAGACATCTACAGTATTTCCTAAAAATAGGACATTGCACCATCTAGGAAAGCAAGAAATAGATAAAACAGAGAAGCTCATGACCACGCTGAGAGTTTTAACTTTAAATGTGGAATTAGAGATAAAAATAACTAAGACACAGCCTTAGTACGAATAAAGGGCTACAGTAGATCGCAGAGGTATTTAGTTATTTAGGTAGTTTTGCAAGTCAATAAAACCCCAGTATATACTGCAATGGGAGGATTTCTTCCAAGCAGCTGCGTTAACCCAAACCATACATCCTGGCAAGCTTCTAGCAAGCTCTGTTAACCTAGCAGTGTCAGCCCTGCTCAACAGTGCATTTGAAAACACGGCTACAGCTAGCACAAGTCTCCTTTTTGCTCTGTGTCTGGATTAGGATGTTCTTTGGACCAGAGAGACAGTGAGAGAGGCAGCCAGAGCCTCAGAGCTTTGCATCCCTGACACTCTGGAAATAGGTGGTGGCACAGGAGAGACAGCTCTTTTCAGCCAGTGGCACAGAACAGCAACTGGATTGAGTCCAGGTGCCTTCGCAGCCTGTGACATCAAGGCCATTCAACAGCCACAGCATAGTACCAATTTCCATCAGCTTCATTCATTTTAAATGAAAATTCTCCATTTGCAACATTGCAACATAAATAAATACATTAAATATCATGTAATAATAGTTTGGCACATTTCTCCTTCTGTCAGGAACCATTCCAAATGTCTCCTTTCCTAATTAGCAATGCGATACAGTTGCCGAAGTGTAAAGCTGCATATTCTATGTGTTTCGTGCATTAAGATTTGGTAAAACTCTTCTATTCATCCCATATACTGGAGATTAATTACCACCAATTGTCTCTCTGTTTCATTTCTGTTTTGACGCATCATCCAACATCACTCCTCCAACATCCTTATTCCATCTCATCTTGGTGAATGGGCAGAGTTTCAGAAATTTTCTCTTTCTTCATGTCAGTAACTGTAAAATAACTGACACTAACCACCATTATAAGACCAGCTTTTAGTTTCTTGTCTCAACTTGCACATATACTATTTTGTGAATTCATTCTAGGAAAAAAACCCACTACAAAATCTGCACTTTCTGTGTGTTAATATTTGAACACACACCAAATCTGGCATGAAATCATATGTAAACAACTGGTATGACTGGCAATTAGCCATTATTTGCCATGGACTTAGTACAGTGGGAGACGGTCTTAACCTGTTTGTTTTTATAGAAAATTAATGAAAGCCTATCATTTATCCTTTTCTTCCTTATTACAAGACAAAGCACAGTTTTATATTATTGTATATTATGAGCCTATTTTGAGTATAAATTTGTCAAAATTGAATAATTTCAAAATAGCTGTTGCTGAACACTGGAATTCCTTGGGAATTACAGAAACTAAATGGTTGTGAGAAGGGACTTATGTTCTATAAATGATACTCTAAAGTTTCATTTCTTCTGATATCAGTGGTCTGGACTTACGGTGTAAGCCCTTTGCAGTCCTGTATCCCTAACATCCCAGAAGGTTTGCAATAAAATACCGAAGTGGTGGTGCTTGTGTAATGCAGTGGGACCAGGTGACTGTACAACTGAGTCATTTTTGAAGAGTTTCAGTTTCAGCATAGACCAACTTGAATAAACAGCTCATAAAACTACCTTCACGTTATGGGGCAAATTGCTCATCTCTGAGTCACAGTTGTTCTTGGCTTCCCGTTCAGAACCCTTTCCACAAGTCCCACCAGCATTAATGGGAGCTCCACAAGCAGAACAAATAGACAATCATTTCATACTGAGAGGAGAATTTCCCCCACATGGTGTATGTCCATCACACAAACCCACCTTTCACCGAGGGAGGGAAACACAACTTGTGTGTGCCTCCCATCTCTACCTTTCCATCCCCTTCTCTGTGCTCTGCTGCCTGCAGACACCAGGACCAGACAGGCAATCTGACATTTTAAACAGCTTTTATCGTTTCATAACAGTGGCTCCCAGCTGTTTCACATCACCCAGCATTTTCCTGCAGAGATGCTGGGTTCTCTCAAAAGACAACTCTGGTTTACTGAAACGGCAAAACCAATCTCTAGCCCTATAATGTTTTGGCCTCCTAAAGACCCCATCCTGAGGAGAGCATTACTCTGAAAACTCAGTGAGACCCAGATGAATAAAGATGTCACTACCCTTGGTGAGCTCCCATGTACTTTAGCTAAACAAGGAACCTATACAACGCATAGGGATGCTGTACAAACTTGAAGGAGAGATGTCATACACAAAGTAGAGCAGCAACTCACCGCCCCTCATCACAAGTCAAAACCAGGTAAGAAATAGAAGGCAGAAGCAGACTGCCTTGTCCCAGGCAAGTTCACCCTAGGACTTCTGATCACTTGCCTTTGGGCAGTGCATAAGTATCTTGGCATTGCAATGTCTCTTTTCCCAGCTTTTAGGGAAAATTTGCTGACTAGGACTTTTTATTTTTTCCCTTTCCAGTACAGACCATTAGACTAGTGCTGGATAGACAGCACAAAACCTGCAAGCACTCAACAGTCTTTCCTACAAGAGAAATATTAAAAGTGCTTATTTCATTTCTTGCTTTCTGACTCCTTCCCCTTTCATTTATCCTATTCCCCAAAACATTTATACTGCTCCAAAATTCAGATTAGGCTTAATGAGGGAACTACCTATATTTAGAGGGGGATGTTTCACTGCCGTGACTTCAAAAGTGTTTCTGAATCCTAAACTTTCATAGGGTTTCATGAAACCCAAAGAATATGGACCTGACCCTGGGATCTTCATCCCAAGGAGCTTTTCTTCTGAGACTGGTGTGAGTTTTCCAGCAAAAGCAATAGCCAAGTTGCTTTTTCTGAAAAAAATAATTTTATCAGAAAATCTTCAGCTAGAATCAACTTCACCATTGCCAGCTTTAACCCCAGGTTTTCCCCACAGCATAACATCCTTCCTCAGGCAGACCTCCCAGAGATACAAATACAGAAAAAATTATGGTCTGTATTTTTAAAGGGTGATTCTGGTTGCTACAGTTATGTCAAAAACTTGCAATATAAAACCTATACATTCAAAACTAGGAAAATCACTTAAGAGAGACAAAGATTACATGTACTACTTTTGATTTAAATTTTTGAGAGTGTTTCCCTCAATGTCTTTGTCCTTTGAGGTAGAAATGTAGTGCATCTTTCTTCTGGTGGGAAGCTGAAAGCACGTTCATTTCTGATTCATTTCAGCTCTTTTCTGTGCCAGTAAGGTTCATGTGGTTTGAGGTCTGATAATGAAGATCTGGCACAGTTTTAAATAAAAGTAATTAGGAAATCCATTGACCATAACAAACAATGGACCAAAAAAACCCTGTTGTAAGAGAAGGTACTTCCCAGTTGTCTATTGCAGCAATTTCTGCCTCCAATTATAACTCACAAGTTTAATTATTAAAAAAAAAAACCTAACTTTTTTTTTCTTAAATATCCTAAATCAAGCTTTAAATTGCAACTCTTTCAAGAATGAACCTTATCATTACCCTTCCCATGCGAAAGGGGCAAAAAAGTAGCTGTTAAAAATCTACATGAAAGGGGCAAGTGCGAGCATGCTGTAAAGGCACCTGCATAATAAAATTCCCCCCTACACTTCCACATGTCACATGCATGTGTGCTCACATATACGTGTATGCACATGTATACTTTATGGATGCATAGTTATATTTTTATATATATATATATACACACACATACACAAAATACACTCACCCTATGAAAAATGAAACTCCAATGATAATGTGATCCCCACAAGCCTAGCTCTTCAATTATAAAGCAATCCTAGCACAAATCCAGAAAATGTCACTGTCACATGCTTCTATTGTATGCTGTTGAAAATACCTCCAAAGTTTGGAAATTAATCACACAGCAATGCCAATCTTTTAAGCCAGGCATCTATGAACCAACCTCTTCCCTACTGAATGAATTACATTGAAATCATATAATTGCAGGTTGCCATTCAGTCACCCTTAACAATAGGAGACTTTGAAAATTGGAATTTTTTTCCCCTCTGACTCCCAACTTGCAAGCATGAAGCATACAGCAAAAGCTTCGTGCCTTTTAAATTACCTAAAATCTACATCCTTCAGACAAATGAACAAAAAAAAAAAAAAAAACAGGGTGCAATTTAAGGGCAAATCATTTTGTGTTAATCCTTGGGAACTCAAAGCATGAAGATAAAAGAAGAAAAAATGCAGGTTTCACTTTGCTCATTATGGGACATTGACTTTCACCTAATAGTATGCAATTAAAATTTCTTCATGAGATTTCCTTATTGAAATAAGAAAGATAGCACCATGCTGAATGTGGTGATAGATCTGGTATAAACGTGCTTCCTGGACAAACTGATTTATCATGTCTCATTCCAGCAGTACTTTCTTGCTTGCTCATTTCTCATCTTATTACTGTGAAGTTGTAATTAAAGAGGATCCTCCCACAGAGAAGAGTTCTCCTTCAGGACAAGCTAAATTATAAATGCACTGTTCTTTCTCTGAGACCAATTTAAAGGGGCAGTCTACTGAGGGAAAAATGCACAGCTAATACTTGGGGCTCCCAGCTCTGTAATTTTATGCAGGTCTCTTTCTGTTAGATACAGAATAAATTTGGTTTATAAGCCGGGCTTCCTGGGCAAATATACCTCTGCAATTGACTATTTCAATTTAAATACATAGACAATTCAATTAAAATGATATTGAACCACTGTGGCTGATTTACTTTGTGGATACTTCATGTATGATCACTCGTATAGTACATCGGAATATTTCAAAGGGCACTGAAAAACTATTTAAGGAATAAAGAGCTTGTAAAAATTCTTCCTATTCTTCAGGAACAATAGAACATTTGATCAAGAATACAATTAACACCAACCATTATGAAATTAATTTTCCAGGAAGACACTACATAAGGAAACATAAGCAGCAGGCATGAGATCAATTTGACACTGTACTATCCCTCCTCTACCAAATTCTCAGCCCCTCAAATACATGGATGTGCACCAATGAAAATCAAAATACAAAACATTATTTGTTCCCCTTTATTTGGGCTCATATCTTTAATGCAATGAACTATTCCTACTACAGGTAATATCAAAAATCCCATTTCCTTCAAGGGAAGATACTCCAAGGAAAGACTCCTAGCAGTGCTGTTCCTCAAGAAGGTTCTTGTGCCTTCATATCTGAACACCTAAATCTAAACACAGCAATACACTGTAATTCCATTATTTTTGGTCCGTTGCTCCCAAAGGCTCTACGTTATAAGAAAATTAATTCCAGAAATAAGGATTATCCATACCACTTCACAGCAACTCTCAGAGTCACTTCTGATGTTTCCCTGAGGACTCTGGAAAGAGGGAATCAGCAGGTGAACGTCACAAAATGGGACTAGGAGAGAAGAGCGCCCTGAAAAATAGGAGTGAGCCCTCTGAGCTTGAACAGCTTGTCCAAGAATGAGAATCTTCTCTTAGCTTTGGAGTATATATATGTATCTTAATATTAAGCATTACTTTCATGGTATCCTGCCTTTAATGTCAATGTGAGATCTAAAAGAATTCAGATCTCTTAATAATGAAAATCCATCTGATACTCAAAAGGCTCACACAACCATGAGATAGCCTTTTACACTGTTACATCCTATAGCTTTATATTTCTCCTTGAGTCCATTAATTTAATTGCATCTCTGGATTTCATTTTAAAATATTTTATTGTAATCATAGGAGACAGCAATAATTTATTAATGTGCTCAGTAGCAGTATTACTCAGTAAGAGCAGCATTACATTTGCAGACATATAATTTCAGAGTTAATTTCATAAAAATATAGGTGAACTTGATCCTTAAATTAATATCATTTTCCTTTGCAAGAGGATTAAGACAGGCAATTCATTCTGTGTCATATCTACAATGTTTTAAATGTGATGCAGAGCTGTGTAAAAGTGAGGTGTTCATAGCAGCTGATATGACCCTAAAGGGACTAGATCCCACAAGGAAAAAATGAAAAAATTGTTATGCCAATAGATGGTGAAATATTTATAACTGAGTATTTTTAAGTCCTTTTCAAAAAATAAAATCTCAATGATTATATGTAAAAATGCTAGGCAAAAATTAGCTGATTTGACTTCCAAAAACAAATAGATGTTGCATTAGTAAATATTATTTCATTGCCTTCTCTTTCTCTTTTGCATGTTTTCTTTCCTGTTTTGCCAAGAGAAGAAAACATGTGGGAAAAAGGGAAAAAGGAAGGTAAAGAAAAGAAAATAGCACAGCACCCCAAAACCTCAGCATTGCTTGCTCTACCACATTTCTTGCTGATAATTCTATTTGCTATACTAGTATTGCAGATTAACTGTGGCTAATTAGTTGCAAATTTTCATAATCAAAAGTCCAGTGCAGATTGGTGTGATAGTTTCATTGAACACACAAGGTCACATCAGCATGCTTCAGTTTCATAGTTTGTGCTTCCATGGATGGCTGCAAGTCCTAAAGCAACCGAATCCACTTCTTCACAGGTCATTTTCCATAAAATTTCTAATACACTTAGATAATACATAAAATGGGAGGTTTATAAACATTCACAACGCAATTGAAAAAAGGAAATATAACCATTGACAATGCCACTTTTAGTCAAGTAAACACTCACTTGAAATTCTTTCTTCAGGCATATTCCCTGCTCTGATAAAAGCCCCAGTTCTATTTCAAAACATACAAGGTATTGGTTGTAAAAAGCTTTCCTTTGTTGGATGCCTTAACACAGGGAAAATAAACACAGTGCAATGAAGTCACTTAAAACCTCAAACAGTCTAACTCTGCTTTCCAAAGAGTTTATGATCAGAATGGATATACCTATCTTCCTTCATGAAGAACTTCTTGTGCAAAAATTCTCTGAAGCTGCATATTGCTTGCGAAGCTTCTGACCAGGGAGAGTTTGTTTTACAGATGAATTATTACCTATTCACTTACATAGCATTGTAAATATAGCTGCTGTGGGGCAGCAGCTGATCAGAGCCAAGCGGACAAGGGTCTGTGCTCTCACCAGCTTACAGTGTAAAGGGACAACCATTGATAAACTACAAGACCAGGCAGAAGATAAGTAAAGCAAGAAGTATCCATTAGCGCTCAGTCACAGGATAGGTGGGGATTCAGACATTGCACATAAAGAATTACAATCTAGATGCAGAGAATAAATAAAAGAGCATTCCCAACTGGCAGACTCCTCTCTGTCCCTACTCCCTTTTGTTCTTACCAGTTACTTCTGCTGGCTGACAAATCATCTCCCCAGCACCATAAATTTGTTATGGAACATTATCTCAGGCTGAGGAAGGTCAGGATGTGCTAAAGGTCATGTATGTATTAACCCACTACATGACAGTCCCCACCCTTAGTCTAAAACATAGTCTTAAATTACATACTATTGAACTGCCTATAACAGATCTCTCATAAACAGCCTCATTTACCTGACATGTTCCCAAGATGTGCCCAAACATCACGAGAACAGGCGTGTCCTGTTTGCTCCAAGGCATTATTAAAGGCAAAAGCTATGTTGAGAAACACTTGGGTTGTGGAATTAAGAGTCCCTAAGAGAAAGGAGATGAGGACAGTCTGATTCCAGCACAGGCTAAATTTGGGTGCACAGCACACACTGGATTAGGATTTGGTCACAGGGGACAGAGTGAAGACCATGGCTACGGGTGTCTGCTCTTAGCTTCAAGTTCACTTCAACACCTAGCAGAGGTCTTTTCTGTATATTTGATGTTTTGTACCAGCAGAAAACAAGACAACTTTTAGCCTAGAATAAGGGATACACTGTCACTCCATTTGGGGGTCTAAATACCTTTGGAGAAAAGTGTCCTGCTTCAGGGAGATGGACACTTTTCTCCAAAGGTATTTAGCACCAGGCAGATGGTGAATATTGTGATTTTGGATATATAGTAATGCTGACCATTAAGTCAGATGAAATGAGCAGCAAAACAGAGTTCACATGGCTGTTTCCAACAGCAGCCACTCCATACCCTTATCTAAAATCAATTCAGAAATAGAACATACTTTGAATGACAATTTTTTAATATTTAAAAATCAGTTTTCTTCAATACAAATATGGAGTAAACTTGATTGGCTTGATTAAAAATAATGTCATTATTAATTTCCCATTTATCTATTTTATTCCCACTTTACCAGCAACAGAGAGGGAAAGGACAAAAAGAGAAATCCAGGAAATGTTAATTGCCAAAGGTGTTTTAAAGAAAAAATCTCGGCAATATATTTGCCAATTTTCATATTTTTAAAGCAAGGGATTTTTTTGCCATAGATAATTCATCCAGAAATTTTCACTAGCTCTATGTACATCAGAAAAAAAACAGAGAAGGCAATTTCCTGATTCAACAGCGCTTCACAACTGTTTTATATTGCTATACAACGTTATCTTAAATTTCGCTTTTGGATACATTGCTCTTCTGAAATGGAAGAAAGCAGCCGGAATTCAGTAGTGAATATACTATTACCTGAGCTCTGACACATCATAGTGCCCATTGTAATTTCCTCCTTACAGCAGGAATTACAGGACGAATCCAAGATTCTTGGTTAGATTCTTTAATAGCTAAAACTTACATTAAAGGTTTTTAAAATACTGGCTTGCATATAGTAAAGCATGAAAAGGAATGGAGGGGTCCTTGATAGTCTTCTTATATTTCACTACTGTAAAACCAGGGCAGGAAGAGACACATGTAAAATCTAGATACAAAAATTTAAAACACAACCACAAAATTATGAACACATTTCTAATACATCGCTAATGAGAAAGCATGTCAAACCTACAATTTTCCCTAGTCCTCAGTCTCAGAAGTTATGGATATCAAGATGAGATTAAGCCCTATTCCTTCATGGGCTTGCCCACCACCCAGTGGAAAATACATCTCAATTTGCCTCTGAATAGCAAGAAGCATTTTTAGTTCTGTATTGTGTCTGGCTGGGGCCCACAGCAACCCCCATAGCTGTGCTTTGTATCGGTGGCCAGAGAGGTGGTGATAACACACCAGGGTTTGGTTTGGCTCCCTCTGAGCAGCGTTCGCACAGCATCAAGGCTGCCCCTCCAACCTCCCACCATCGCCACTACCAGCAGGCTGGGGGTGGGCAACATCCTGGGAGGGGACACAGCCGGGACAGCTGGCCCAAAGTGACCACTGGGATATTCCATACCATACGATGTCTGCTCAGATATAAAAGCTAAAAGGAAGGGGGGGGGTGCAGAGGGCTGGGGGGGGGTGTATTTGTTGTTTGGGATGTTTGCCTTCCAGAGCCATCGCTACAGGCACTGAAGCCCTGCTTCCCGGGAAGTGGCCGAGCATCACCTCTTGATGAGCAGCAGATAATAACATCTTCTGTTTTCCTTCACTTCTGCATGTGCGACTTCTGCTATTGCTTCATTAAACTGCCTTTGTCTTGACCCGTGAGTTTTGGGTTTATTTCCATCTTACTTTCTCCCCAACCTGTTCTTCTGAGAAGGGGAATGATAGAGCAGCTTGGTGGGCACCTGGCATCCAGCCAAGGTCAACCCACCACAGCTTCACAAAACCCTTTGCTCCAGTCCTATCTTAACCTCTAGAGTCACCTCAGAGCAATTTCTACAAAAGCCACCCAATGACACCCTGCAGCAGACAGTGACAGTGCTGTTACCACCTATGAGGCTGCCACTAGATGAGGACAGCACAGGTTGCCTATGTGCCACAGCAGTACCCAAGGGAAAGGATACATCCAGGCTGTGTCCTGAAACAAATCTCATCTATAGGGACTAAATTTAACAACTCAGGATTCCTCCACCTTCCCTCCATGGTTATCCTTGAGATTTGGACTCCAGACCTATCTGTCCTAGAGTCTACACCATTCACCTCTTTTTAGAAAGACACTCTAAAGAACAATTAATTTAATCCTAATAAAGGTCATTTGGAAGCTCCTATATCTCTCCATTAGTTACACAAGAGATCTCAGGTCAGATTTAGACCCCTGACTTGTCCAGTGGTGTCTCTGAGATTGCAGTGGATCTCAGGCAAGAACCAGCCTCCCCTGAACCCAATTTTTTAACCAAACCAGGAAAGGCAGAAGACTTTCCATCACAGCTGAGATCATACAGGACATGGAGTTTTGATGCTGATTCATCACCACTTAATCTGGGAGATGAAAGGGAGGGAGAAAAGAGGGGTCAGCTAATTAACACCTGCAATAATACCATCTACTTGGAATTTCCAAGGAACTGTGCAGTTTTAGATAGGAGACCAGGAAATCAAAGGCCAGTAGAAGGACCTGGTTGCAAACAGTGTTTTTGACTTGCTCTCCTTGACAGAAAGCCGTTCTCTGGCAATTGTGGAAAAGGGAAATGTTGGCTTAGTGCAAAGAGCAAACAGAAATCTTTTAAAGACACAGATATCTTGTATCTTTGCCTTTAGTGAGCTGTTTCTCCTTTTTATTCTCATTTTCACTCTCCGTCTGTCTTCATTAGTCTGCTGGCACTCTGCTAGGATTAGTGAGCTAGTTTCCATGGTTTCTTATTTTCACTTTCTATCTTTCTTTGCTTAACTCATTAAATTGCTCATTACTTCACTGCACTTTACAGGAGACATATTTATTGTATTAGTTACACAATGGCCAGATTAGTAAGTGATAGGCAGTTTGCTATTTGAAAGAACATATTCTAATAGCAGAAAGGAAATTCAGGAGACATAGATATTATCTACTAGTTGTAGCATAACTGGGCTAGGTAGTAACTGCTAAACGTTCACCCTTTATCACTAGAAATATGCTACATGATTATAAAAAAATGGTGCACATGCATGCCCCAGTTCTCTGCAGCACCCCCACTGCACTTCCACCCACAGGAAAAGATGCAAGAACAGCTCTACAGACAAACACCTTCTTTACCTTCTCCTCTTTACCTTCCATGATAAATTGCCATTATAAATCTGCCCAGACCGTGGCTTTTCCCAAGACTGGGAGAAGATCTGCACACCCGAGCCTCGCCCTGGCTGCTGGAGGGAAGAGGAATGGGGACAGCAGGGAGAAACCAAAGCATCACAGAGGATCCTGGCCAAAGGAAGCCCTCCTGCATGAAAACTAAGCTCAAGCTTAACAGTTTTGGCTCCAGTTCTCAGATTTCCACCATACATATGCCAACTGCTTTATAAGGAAGATAATTCTGTGCCTGATACTCATATCCTGGTAAAATTCATGAGTAAAACAACTATTCAATTCAGTGGGAGTCCAGTGCATGCCACAGCATGAAAGGTTTTTTCTTAGTCAGTCAGCAGAGCTACAATTCTGGACTTACAACAAAGTATTCTCCGGCTCTGTATGGGGGTGTCTGCTCAGTCAGGTTTGTATTCAAAGGAGTTTTCAGTTGATAGATGTTTCTTGTGGTCAGCCTCTGGAGTTTTTTATTTGATTGGTTTTCTGACTGTGCCAGCTTCAACACCTGCTTTTCTGCCAGTTCTCCTCCACTGTCTATTCTCCGCCATTTCTCTAAATAATCCCTGCCTCCTCCTCCTCCTCCTCTCTGCTAACGTACAGTCCATTTCCCTCTCTGGTCTAGCCATCAAGAGTGCAAAAGATGTCTCTTTACCTTGCACCTCTTGCTTA
Source organism: Falco punctatus (assembly GCF_963210335.1). NCBI lineage: Eukaryota > Metazoa > Chordata > Aves > Falconiformes > Falconidae > Falco > Falco punctatus. Next base: position 45,516,275 of record NC_137580.1, on the reverse strand, counting down.
TTCTTTTGATCTTCCAGCAGTTAAATATAACATAGTTGATTCAATTACAGTGAAGTTTCTCGGATGCTGAATGTAATCATCCATGCTCTGCCTCTTTAGTTTGACAGGACTCCAAGACAGAGTTCCTTTCAGTTGAATTAAGATCTTTCCTACAGTTAGTGAACAGTATATACAGGGGTTCATGCCATTCATTCATCTTCTCCAGTAGTTCATTTATCACTTGGAGGTAATCTACTGTGAAGAATTTTGATCAAAAGGATGCCTGGTTTGTGGGGCTTTTTTGTGATTTAAAGAAAATCTAGTATTTTTAAAGGTTTACTTGATCCCTTGGCTAAACTCTGCAGACATAAGGCCAAAGGATTTATTAAATGTAACTTTCCTTTTTATCTCATCTGTATGGAAATGAGATCTATTTTTTCCTCCAATAAACCCTATGAATACTCTTGGTTTTAGGGTGTGAGCAGGGGCTGTTCCATTTCACCATCCTTTAATGTTAGCCTTCTGCTGCATGCTTTACCACCTCGTTTTATATATTCTGGCATGGGAAGTGCTAATGTTTGCCAGGTTTGTCAGTAGAGCTTTTGTACAGTAAACTTTATCTTGAATTCTTACTGATAACAGTCTTTGCTCTTCAAAGTATATCAAATCTGTCCAAGATTGCTGTTCTATCATTGTCCTTGATAGAGAATAAGATCATCTTTTGTCATCTAGTAGAATTTATTTCCCGATATTTTTATGTTCTGTAAAGCCTTCAAAGAATGTCCCATATTTTAAGAACACTGTAGTTTCAAATATTTTGTAGTTCTTGTTCAGCTTAATTAATTTTCTTTAAAAAAATTCTTGATGCAATACAGTGAAACAAAAAATATATCTCCCCAAACTTCAAAACAAGAAATATGTGATGGTACAGCAGAATAGCTCATATAAGCGAGACAGACAAGAAAAAGGCATTATTAAGGTTGAAAAGCCCAAAGAGTAACCTTTTTATTTCTCAAAGCTGTTTGCAAAATACATGCACTGCAATTCTGTATATGTATGCTATTTCTTAAAAGATAAATGCTTCAGTAACCTCTGCTACATAAAAATCTTCATGTTAAGCCCTAAACCAAGTGACTTGCTATCCCTGAATCATAAGCCTTCTCTAAAAGTAAAGACAGAAAACCAGAGTTAGATGATAAAGGAAAGAGGGATGTGCTACACACAGCCACAGCTGGTGACAGAGAATCAGTTCTCTGTTTAGCAGTCATCAGACAAAGTCCTGCCCCAAGAAATGGTGCTGGGAGTTTTGCAAGGTGGAATTGGTTGCTACAGTTTCTGCTATTACATACATGGATCATCTGGGATCATTTGTCATTGAGGTTGGAATTACTAGGTCACTGTTAGTACTTCTCAGCAAAACTAACAACTGCAAAGGTTAATTTTCTCCATACTTTTTAAACACCTGCATCTGAAAAATTCTTTTGCATTCTGGTAAGTTTTCTTTCAATAATAAATAAATAATAAATAAAGAAACAGTAAAAGGTATGGTTAAGCGAGAGAATACCTTGCTCTTTTAGAAAAAAACAGATAACAATCAATTACTTCTCACTGTTTGTGGTTAAAATTAAGGCTTTTGAAATGTGAAATTACTTTCTCCAGAAAACTTGTACAATAGAATACCCCCAATACTTTAAAAATTGTTCCATATTTTAAAAACGGCAATAAAACTTTGTATTTAATTTTAAAAAAACCAAACTCAAAAACTAGTTTAAAAACCCTACTCCTGCTTACTTTGTTTTTCATAAATATGTCTTTTGTACCTGACGGTACCAAATGTCATTCTCTCTAGAGCATGACAATCAGGCAAACCTTATGTCTCTTCTGTCAAATCAGGGAGACCATGTTTCATCTTTGAAGCTATAATACCAGCAGTGAGCCTGGCCTAAACTGGAATCTGGCAGAATACAACTCCTCTAAGGGGAAACAATATTTGGAGGATTAACCTGAAATTAGTTTATGTATTCCGTCAGAAACTGGTTTCCATATAGAGGGAGAAAATACTATCGAATGTACTCTGCCTATAAATTAAAGCATTAAAAATGTCACAACTCCATCACATTCAATCCAAGAAAAGCAAATGTGGGCAAGCTGCCATTAATCCTTGTTGAATTATACACTGTAAGAAAAAAGAACAGCTCTGGGGCTCTTCTGTTGCTATCTTTGAAAAGCAAACTTATCTCAGTCACTGACATTTTCATATTTTTATTAAATTCAAAACTAAAAAAAATTTAAATCTATTGTGCCACATTTTAGCACATTATCCAACATAAGTACTTAAGAATCTAACACTTCAAGTACATATTTCCTTGACACCATTGTCCCAGTTTTGGTTGCGATAGTGTTAATTTTCTTAATATCTGGTACAATGCTGTGTTTTGGATTTAGTATAAAAATAATGTGGATAACAAACTGATGTTTTAGTTGTTGCTCAGTAATGCTCACTCTAAACCAAGGACTTTACAAGTTTCCCATGCTCTGCCAGTGAGCAGGTGCACAAGAAGCCAGGAGGGAGCAGATCCAGGACAGCTGACCCAAACGAGCCAAAGGGCTATTCCACACCATTGAGCGTCATGTCTAGTATATAAACTGGGGGGAGTTGGCTGGGGCCTGCCAATCATTGTGTGGGGACTGGCTGGGCATCGGTCAGTGGGTGGTGAGCAACTGTATTGTGCATCACTTTTTTTTTTTTCTTTTGGGTTTTATTCCTCTCTCTCTCCCTCTCCTTTTCATTACAATTGTTACTATTATTACTATATTTCATTTTATTTTAACTATTAAATTGTCCTTATTTCAACCCACAAGTTTTACCTTTTCCCCAGTTCTCCTCCCCATCCCAGTGTAGGGAGGGGAGTGAGCAAGCAGCTGCGTGGTGCTTAGTTGCCAGCCGGGGTTAAACCACAACAACCATCCAAACATTTCCTAAGCAACACAGTCTGCCTTCTGATGTTCCCATTACTGCAGGAGAACTGAAGCATCACAAAGAGTAGCCAGCTCAGCCCATAGGCCATCCCAAATGCAACTGGAAGTCAAGCCTAGGGCATGCATTTAGACTGTAGTCAGAAGATGCAACTCCTACATACCAGCAATAATAAGCCACTAATGCAGCTAGACTGTGCACAGTAGTAGTGAAGGTATGGTGGCACTAGGCTTGATAGGCAGTGAGCTAACCCACCAGAGACACAGGCATCCCAACACATAGATGCACTGCAAACGATATGTATTCGTACCTAAAATCTGCTGTCCTACCTCAGTATCTTACTCACAAGACCAGTTCTGCGTTCAGTCCTATTTAGTGTGTCCTATTTCCTATTCAGTCCTATTTCAGTGAAGGCTCAGCTCTGCAGCATACTGACCCTCTTGTTCCCACTTCATCAAAGCACTGACCTGTGAGGACACAAGTGGTCCTGCGAGCCTTGAGGTCCAGCATTGACTCAAATGTGTTACTGGATTGGAGCCAGTGTGTTTAGCATGTGACAGACACAACTTCTTAGGACTTTTAGACTGCTGTGCCTGAGAGCATTTTATTCTATGAATGCTCTTACACGTTTTGACAGAGACTGTGCTACTAAAGGCATCAGAATTTTGGTTTTACTCATTAATGAAAGCATTCATTAGTACATCGTGGATCTTTCCACCTTTAATACACATCAGAAATTAATTAATGAAAGCCTTCTTTTGTAGTTACATACATATATATGTATGTATTTGTATCTCCATTTATACACGCGTACACACACATATATGTGTGTGTTGGTATGTGCATGTGTCTACGTTTTACTGCACAGAAAGTTCAGTAAGTATAAAGCTGGGGAGCCTATGCCACCGTTATTATTGTTTTAAAACCTCTGCTGTAATTGGTATAAAGTGAGGAAATTCCATCCTTGTTTCATCGTTAGCTGAACCTGTAAGGTGAAACAGCATGCAAAAAAAGGCCTAATAACTCAGCATATTTCCTGAGCTTGCTGTTATTACAAAATAACTGCACATCTTGCTGTATTTTATGACTTAAATAAAAGCACTGATACTAACATCCTAACCTTTTTAACCTAAAGGGCATTTTCTTTGTTACATTGTAATGCTCTAAATAGTGTGCAATTATCCCTGCTTACTTAGACAGACTTAGTAAGGAATGAGTTGGGAAATTAGCATAACAAAAGAAACATTATTAACCCATGTAAAGCGCAAGCTTTGGCTTGCAATCACCTGTTTGTAGTTTGTATGAGATAAGCTCATTGCATTCTTTGTTCAGCAGAATGCAGGGGGTGATGGCACTTTGCATGGCAATCTGCTGTGATGTATCAGAGATGAGCATCTGTAAATACTAGTATAAAATATAATTGCACTCCAGAGCAAACAAACTTCTTCCAAGCATTGTAATCCAAGTACATCACACCCCAATATGTGCATGAATGTACACCAGCAAAAAGGCTCAATGAATCAAGCTGTCCTAGACCCTAACTGAAGAGGCTTAATCTGATTAAAAGATGTACCAGGGGAACAGAAATACTATCGGTTTCAGTGACAATAGTTAACTGGTTTATTTAGCAGTTCCTCACTTTCTCAGCTCCCTGCATCCAACATGCCCTACAACCTTCTACTGCCTTCCTGTCCAGATTTCCAAGCAGCCTGAAACATACCCCAAAAACAAGTGGCTCTGTTGTGTCATGCTAGTTTGTGGGTTTGGCTTGATTAATCCAAGATTTGAAACCTTCGCTGGGCCATATCTGCAGGACACGACAATGTGCACCCTTCTTTATGTAGCCTGGTGCTCACCATGGCTTCTGGGAGACACAAAAAGGGCAATGAAGCCTGATGCTCTGCAGGCATGTTCAGCTGGTGGCCCGTGGAGACAACTCTTCCAGTACACAGCTCATGCCTGGTGCCCCTCATCCTCTAGGGTAGCTGGTGAGCAGTGCACAAGCCAAATGTTTTGCTCTGTTTGCTATAGCCTGCTTCTGACTGTAGTTGAGCACACAACCCATCCCTGCCTAATCACAGGTTGCTTCCAGGAGAAAGGATGACTAGGAAGACAACAGCATGAATTTTTCTGGTGTAATTTAGGAAAAGATGGACATGAGGCATTACCTTGCACGTGAGGCAAGCCAATGCAACCAGGAAGCGTCAGGTCTCCTAATCCTTATCTGCACAGGCAAGTAAGTCCTCACGTCGTGTGAAGAATGGGTGGCACCATGCAGACACGTGTGGCTTAAGAAGCAATGTGATTTATTCAGTCAGAAAGAATGGACATTCATTTCTAGTCTGAAACTAGAAAAAAGAGACATATAGTAAATCTATACGCAGAGATTTTGCCCTCATTCCTGAGAACATTCAAAGCAAGTCTGCTAACACTCCTGTGGTTTGCTATGAAACAAAGATGGAACTATAAAAAAGTAAGATAATTCTCAGTCTGGAAGTTGCCAAGTACCCCCAGAACCTCTGCTCTTCTCTTTGCAGCATACAGGGACAGGTCTCTACTCTTGCAGTCTTGCAAGTGCTCATACACACACACTCCCCATGTTCAAAATACCTCTCACATTAAAGGCATTTTTTTGGCTTATGGCTTTCCAGGAACTACTTAAAATGCTTTGCATGTTTCTCAGTTTAAATTTGCAGTAGGTGAAAGCTGAGACAACTTCGGCTTGGTATCAGCGGTAATCCAGACTATAATTAACAGAAATTCTGAACCCAAAAGAGATTAAATTGTTTTAATCTATTAAATTAAAATATCAGGCTACTGACCAGATTTCAACCAAAAGAAATACAGTATGATGGTACAATGGTATTTCTGATCTACACCTCATTTGCATTCCTACTTGACAAAAACTAGAATAATCCTCACTTGTTTCTCTTATTTGGTATTAAATACAGATGTTTAAACAGAATACTGCTATCAAACATTGTAAGGGTTCCACAAGTATTTATTTCATTATGCAATAAAAAGCATTTATCCCTATTAAACTAAGTTTAAGTACGTACATACACACATATGCACCTAAAGGGCAAAGCTGAATGTCATGCATAACTATCTACCTTTTCTAAGCAGTGGACCTTGCCCCAATAAAGCTTGCTAAGAACTGGTCAAAAAAGGTGGGAAAATAAGATAGGAATCAGTCTTTATCAGATCTCTTACGTGATCCTTCACCCACAAGCATTCTGTTCTTCATGTCTCGTTTCAGAAGTGAACAAAACCTGCTGAATATAATTCATAAGCACTTAGCTAGTGCTAAGACAAATCATGTGAGCCCACTATAGGTCCCGTTACAGAACTTAACTGTAACATCTTATTGTTCAACTCATCACTTTTAATTCTTCCATTTCTGCAGTTCAGACCCTGGCCAAGTGGCAGTATGCAGAAACACACTGAAGACTCACAGAAATAAGTATCTCACTGTCAGCAAGACTTAAGGAAACACCTTGAATTTCAGTAACATTGACAATTCATTCTGGTGTGCTTCGTGTTCAGTTGGTTTAATGGAAAATTACTATATTTCAGTCACGTTCAGGTTAGTTATTTAAACTACAATGAAAAAAATCATGTGTTTATAAGATATACACAGTCTTTCCTTTTAAGAAATATTTCTGTAGTTCTCTTTCTTGATACTCAATTCATTTATACAGTTATAATCAAAACCTACTTCATTTACAATACCTGTTTGATATCTAATCTATTCAATACAATAGCAAGTTATATATGTGCAATTTCATATCTGTAAGATAAAACAAATGTTAGTCACCTGAAAACATCTAATATATATAAAAAAAAACTATAAAAGCATAATGATGTTATCTTGTTAGCACTATATATATATCTGCAGACGTTTTGTAGACATTCCAGCCAGGAATAATAAGAGATCCTCAGAAGATGAGAGTAAGCCAGCAGGCTTGCCCAAGCTGCAAACGAGACTAAACTCATGTGGAGTAGTTCAGTGAAATTTACACCACTCGGAGAATTACTTCTAACACTTTCTGAAACCACTCCAATGCCTACAAAAGATGCTTTCACATTGTTTCATTTGCTTATGACATCTTTTAATGTATTCCAATTAAACCTGAAAGTAAAATTTCCATAACACAGGGATTTCTCTGGATTCTCTCTTAGCTGGGTGCAAATACAGCAACACGAGCGAGGATGGAAATTTATGCAAAAGTTCCCTTATTGTTTCAAGGCCTGAGCTGTTACCCCTAAATCTGAAATTCAGCCTCACAACAATTGTTCACAGTCACTTTACAGCTGAATCAGTTTCAAAAAGGCAGTCCAAAAGCAAAAGAACGTCATATTTTTAAATCTCAAGAATACTGCAAACAACTGGCTACTTCATAACGACCGTGTTTTGTATTGCGCCTCCCAATGCAATCAACAACTGAAGGTGATGTACAGAGGAAGAGAAAGGAAAGTTCCTTACTTGCAGCTGAGGGTTACTTTACTGACATGATATCATCGCTAAGCAGAAGGAGACACGAGTAAACATCAAAATATATGGAAAAAGAAAAACAAACCAAAAATTCAAATCGATCTGAAGATGATGAAGCGGAAAGAGCCAGGACAGGAAACCCTTCACTCCAGACTGCACACTGATGGGTACACTCAGGTGTGGTCTGTGGCTCAATCCTGTGCAAAGAAATGTGATTGTGTTATGAACAGCCGATGAGTTCAGCTGTTTGCCACTAGGCTAAGAGTGCAGCCCTGAGTATCTCCTACAATTATTTCAAGAGAAAACCCAGCGGCAAGGGCCCATGTGGATTGTGATATATGCAATAGAGCTCTGCATTGCTGTTAATAGATCTGATTAAAGAGAATAATTTTGCCCAGAGAAAAAAAGGGGAGAAAAAATAAATCACTATAAAACTTTTATTTTTTTGTAAAATTTAATTACAAAAAAATTAATTTTTTTTGTACATTTAATTTGTAAAAAATATGACATAAAAATGAGACTGCAACCTATATTAAAAAAAAGAAAAAGAAAAAGAAAAGAAAAACATTAAAAACTAACCAAAAAAGACCAGGGACAATATTAACCTTCATATCAAGATTAAGACTTCAAATGAACCAGTCACTGCAGATACAGGACTTAAGAACAGAAATGGAAGTTGCATTAAAAGAAAAGTATAAAACATCCCCTTCAATCATTAGCAAATTTTCTGGGGAAAACGCAAATCATTTTAACTTCTGAAATTCCACAAAATCTGTATTCCACAATTTTATTAAAATACCTCAATTTATAAATATGTGGATACGTAACATATATTTACATTTAAATGCCTTGACTTTATGCACACATGAAATCATATCAGGCTGGTGACATTTTGATACTAACTCATTAGGCAGATTTTTTCCATTTGTTTTTCTATATTTAGTGAAACGATAATAGCAAAATAATTTGATTTTTTTTTTCAGGTGTCTAATAGCGAATAAGATGTGTAATACAGACCTAGATCAGCTGGTGTCATGTTATAATGTCCATGTTAGGGAACACACAGGTTCACAAGGATTTATGCCTCAGTTCTTCCAGGTGTTTGCAGACATGGTCCAATCCAAAGCTATCTCTCAATGCCAATGAGCTTGGAAAAGTGGAAGTCGCTCCACACAATCCATTCTCTTTGATCATTAGAAAACTAGAAAGGTCAGTATTAAGTTACTGCTGGATTTTAGCACATTTGTGACAGGAGCCTCAATCCTGGGTGACAATTAGCTGAAGAAAAGGTCACGTTGACACGTGTACTTATGCATAGTCACTTGCCCAAGTCTATTAAAACTGTATAGACGATTGGTCCACTCTTAGTGGGTCAAATATGGCTCCAGATGTACACAAGTATTGTTAAAGATTAGCTCACTGCAAGAAAATTGTAACTTTACTGCATTTCCTATGTAGTCATGTTTTTCCTGGAATTATCTAGTCATGTTAAGATTGATTTGGTTAGTCTATGTCAGCCAGACAGCAAAAGCAAAAATTCTGCCACAGAATACACAAAACCCAGTAATGTACCGAGAACTTTTTACTGTAACACCTGAAGGCAAAATCCTGGCAGCACACTGCATACTTAAAGACATCTCTGGATGTTCATGTAAATATGCATGCAACTAGAAAGATTTTAAAGGTACCAAAAATACTCCAGGATGATGGAAGAGCAGAGGAAGAGAAATCATTAAAAATAACAAGATGTTCTTTAAAAGTTAAATTAATCTTCAAATAAGGGTACTAGTGAAAATTAGCAAGATAAAGTCAAACTGTATTTAGACAAATGAAAAACGGTTTTTAAAAGCACCTTCTTAAAGACACTAATATTCTAGCAAAAATTTTCCTTTCATGCTAAAAGGAAGAAAAGTGCCAGGGAGATGGTGGCACCAGTATAGAAGTGAGGTGGAAAGGAAGTATTCACAGAAAATAAGTTCAGAGAAGAGGAATTAATTCTTTGCACTGGCATACACAACACAAGGGGCTATAGGTTCTGGTAAATAAATAAAATGAGAAGTTATATGATTCTAGGACTGCACTGAATTTACCCAAGAGGGAGTTCAAATATGACATTGCAGGGCGACCTCAAGTAGCACACGGTCTATCACTTAAGTCAAAATTGGTGCCAAAAGAAGGGAAGATGTGAATGTGACATCTGCTGAACAGAGAGCTCTGGCTGGAACTCAGGGGAAAAAAAGAGAACTTATCACCTTTGGAAGAAGGGGCAGGGGACTCCAGAGGACTCCAAGAACATCGCAAGGTTACACAGGGCAAAGATTAGAGAGGCGAAAGCCCAGCTAGAACTCAGGCTGGCCACTGCCATAAAAAATAACAAAAAATATTTTTACAAATATATTAGAAACAAAAGGAGGGCCAAGGACAATCTGCATCCTTTATTGGATGCAGGGCAGGGGCGGGGGGAATATTGCCACAAAGGATGAGGAAAAGGTGGAGCTACTTCATGTCTTCTTTGCCTCAGACTTGAATAGTAAGACCCGTCACCCTCAGGGTACTCAGCTCCCTGAGCTGGAAGACAGGGACAAGGAGCAACAGACTGAAGTCTCCACAGCCCAGGAGGAAACTGTCAGTGACCTGCTGCTCCACTTAGACATGCACAAATCTATGGGACCAGATGGGATCCTCCTGAGGGTAGTGAGGGAGCTGGTGGAAGAGCTCACCAAGCTGCTCTTCATCATTTAGCAGCCGCCCTGGCTCACCAGGGAGGTCCCAGCAGACGGGAGCTCAGCCAGGGTGACACATTCACAAGAAGGGCAGGAAGGAGGATCAGGGGAACTACAGGCCTGTCAGCCTGACCTCGGTGCCAGGGAAGGTTACGGAGCAGGTCAGCCTGAGTGCCATCGTGTGGCACATGCAGGACAGCCAGGGGATCAGGCCCAGCCAGCACGGGTTCATGAAAGGCACGTCCTGCCTGATGAACCTGATCTCCTTCTACAACAAGTAGATGCGGGAAAGGCCATGGGTGGTGTCTACCTGGACCTGAGTAAAGCCTTTGACACCATCTCCCACAGCATCTCCTGGAGAAACCGGCTGCTCATGGCTTGGGTGCCGTGCTGTGTGCTGGGTTAGGAGCTGGCCGGGTGGCCGAGCCCAAAGCGCGGTGGGGAACGGAGTTACCTCCCGCTGGTGGCCGGTCACAGGGGTGTCCCCAGGGCCCAGCGCCGGGGCCGGTCCTGTCTAATGCCTTTATGGATGATGTGGGCGAGGGGATCGAGTGCACCCGCGGTCAGTTTGCAGATGGCACCAAGCCGGGGGGAGCGTGGCTGTGCCGGGGGCAGGGGGCTCTGCGGGGGGCTCCGGGCAGGCCAGGCCGAGGGGCCGGGGCCGGTGGGGTGGGGGTCCCCAGGGCTGAGTGCCGGGCCCTGCCCCTGGGTCACACCAGCCCCCGGCAGCTGCGGGCTGGGGGCAGGGGGCTGGGAACTGCCCGGCGGGACAGGGCCCGGGGGGGCTGGGCGGCAGCGGCTGGGCATGAGCCCCCAGCGTGCCCAGGTGGCCCAGGAGGCCAGCGGCGTCCCGGCTGGTGTCCGAAACGGTGTGGCCGGCAGGGCCGGGGCAGCACCCGTCCCCCTGCCCTGGGCACCGGTGGGGCCGCCCCGCGGGGCCTGGGCTCAGCGTTGGGCCCCTCACGGCCAGACAGACACTGAGGGGCTGCAGCGTGTCCAGAGCCGGGCAGGGGCTGGGGCAGGGGCTGGGGCACCAGCCTGGGGGGGCGCGGGGGTCAGCCTGGAGAAAAGGGGGCTGGGGGGGACCTTATTGCTCTCTACAGCTGCCTGAAAGGAGGTTGTAGGCAGGTGGGGTCTGTCTCTTCTCCCAGATAACAAGCAATAGCACAAGAGGAAATGGCCTCAAGTTGCGCCAGGGGAGGCTTAGACTGGATATTGGGAAACATTTCTTCACTGCAAGGGTGGTCAAGCATTGAACAGGCTGCCCAGGGAAGCATTTGAGCCACCATCCCTGAGGTGTTTAAAAAACATGTAGTTGTGGTTCTTAGGGACATGGTTCAACGGTGGACTTGGCAGTGCTGGATTAATGGTTGGACTTGATGATCTCAAAGGCTTTTTCCAATCTAAATGATTCTATGTCTAGTTCACAAGAAAGGCCCCATACCTGGTCCAGAAAGCCAGTAAGACTCAGTCCTTTGCCAGAGGTAAGGGTGACTGGTTCAGCTGAAACCAGAATAAAGAAAAGTAAAAAATATGGGTTTGTGATGCTGCAAGTTTGAAGACCAAAGGCCAAGTCCCTTCCCTGCGAAGCACAGAGCCTAGCACAGATGTACAAAGTGGGAAGGTAATGTGAAAAGAACAGGGAAAGGGGAAGCAATGAAGGTATCCATGCAAGCATCACAGGTGCACAGCTAAGACCACACATGCCAGGACAAGACTCACAGTCTTCTGAAGTGAGAAGCAATTGAGTGCACCCGTCCTTTTCCAGACTGTACCATGAAATACATCCTTTGCTTTTACAAGACAGTGTTGTAGAGAGACAGGTGGGAATTTGCAGTAAATACCACTTCAGATATATTGTATTAATAACATGTCTTGAAGCAGCAGCTGAACATCACATCTCTGTCCCGTGGAGCTTTTTCTGGACTCATGTTCAAGCCAGTGCTAGGTACTTTAAGGATTAGTGGATACAAACTCCTCCCACCTGGCACACGAAGCCCAGCAGAAAACCCTCAATCCTTTCCCCTCCTTTGGCTTCTTCAACTCGCACAGCCCATGAAGCCAGGTCCCAGTGGGGTAAAAGCATGGAGATGGTTCATATCCCTCCTCTGTCTTCAGGAAGAGAGAGTTTGTGTTGGGCACTTTTGCAGTGCCTCAGATAGTGCTCTATCCATCTGACCTAATGGAATCAGTGTCTTTGCATTAATTATGTGGAAGCTGCATCATTTGTTAAGCTGGTGTGAACGTATGACACCAGTGTATCAGGTCCCCTTTAAAATACATATGAGTAAGCAGAGATAAAGAAAAAAAAGAGAGAGAGAAATCTTGAGAGTGAAAGAGAGAGGCACTATTAAACACTTTGTACTTATCTTGCTAAGGAAGAGCTTTGTTTCAGGAGGAAAAAAACTCTCCCTTTGAAGCTATCCAAACAGTAAACAGACCATTCTTTAAACAGTGGCGTATCTACAGCAATGTGTACACCAGAGGACTGGCATGAAGAAAGCTTTTTTTCTCATAGATAAAACAGCAGAAAGGGTCTCTTGCACTGGTGATAATTTGGATTTTCTCTTTTATTTGGATTTTCAGAGCAAATCCAGAAAAGGTCTAAACCCTTAAAGGAAAAATATATCAGGAAGTGTTGAAGTATGTTGAATCATTGCTTCTTGCAACATGTTCTTCTCCTCCCAGGACAGGAATAGAAAAGGTTTCAAAGGTTTCTCATCATATTTGTACTGTCTGTTGCAAACGACATCAGGGCTCTTGTGCATTAACATTGCCGGGACAGATGTTTTTGTGTTATACATCTAGAATGAGGATGGTTTCTACAGTCCAGCTGATGTACACAAATGCTTGAGCTCTCAGCAGGTAATTACATGCTGAGCCAGTAAGTGGCACAAGGAGCAAAGAGAGTTTTCATGCCGTGCCCTAAAATTCTTCACTAATTTTCAGAGTGAACTTTTCCTCTCTATGAGAACCTCTCATGTACCACCTAGTGGGCCTTCAGGCTTCCCCATCCTAGGGATGCCATAGCTGTGACACCTGTCCTTGGCCACTGGCAGCTTACTGATGTTTACAGGTTTTCTTTCTATGGCCATTGTGTCCACATGGCCATTTCATTCTCAGGCATACTGTCTGAGCCACCATTGGTCCCCTCCTGAGACCCAGCATCCAGAGACAGAGCCCTTGCAAGACCTCTGAACAGGTGATTTCACCCCTACACTTAAAAGAAGATGGTTTTCATTTAGTTGCTTCTTGTTCCACTTTCTAATAAGGTTATAGCTGATCATACATACATAGGTTTACAACTGCTGTTTTCTGAGCAGAAATCATCTAATGGATATCTAATGTCCAACCTCATCCAGAGGTATGGGAAACACGTCCACAAAGCAAGAGATGGGTTCAGTGCCTGCTTTCATTTGTGGGGATTCAAGCCCCCAGCACTGCCTTTGTCTTCCACAGGAGAGAGGTAAAGGCAGATGCAAGACTCAAGGGGCAGAGGAAGATGAGCAATGGGGAACATGACTGCAGTACTGGAACCTCTCCCATGAAGAGGTGCAAAGATCTAACCTTTCAGACCTTAAAAGCTCCTTCCAGCCTTCAGTTGGATGCAAAAAACAAGTTTTTCTGACAATAGTTCATAATCTGGAGAGACATTCAAAAATACAACCTGTATGACAGAGCAATGCCATTCCAGATATGCAGGCTTCTGCAGAGCAGGAAGCTACCATGTAAATTATTTCTTCTAGTTCTGCAATTTAAATGGAGAGATCAGCATTACAGCCTTGGCAAGCAATGAAAGTGAAAATAGACACTGTAAGAACCATCATGATTTCTGTTTCTTGTGCAGCAGCCTCCCGTTGATAAAAGGTGGCATATGTCTCTCTCCTTCACAGGCTCACTAGTAAATAATCATCAATTTACACATTCTAGCACAATACCTCTGCCTACAAATTGCTTCTTCAAAGATTTCCTTTTCCCCTGGAAGCACCACTTCTGAGTGTGTTGAAATTACATCTTATTCTTTTCTTTGAAAGATCTCTCACTGCACAGCTAAATAAAGAGAAATCATTTGCATAATTCTTCTTTTAAATGACTTCAGGTTGATACAGGTTCTTTAGTGAATTGTTATTCAGCAGGACATGGTCAGATGCAGATAAAGTGCTATAGAAGGTGGAAGTTAACATCCTCAAATCTGATCAAATAACATTTCAGTTTTAAACTGATACTGTAAATCACAAGGAATTACAAAGCTCTAGCTTGGTTCAGCTGTTGAAACAGACTTAATATCAAAGCAGCCTTTCATTCCACAAAAGATCCTGCTCTGAGCCATTCTTAGACTTGTAGCAAGCAGAAATTATCATTCTAGCAGACTCCCGCAGCCAGCCAGACTATTTCCCTGAGTGGGCCTGATCTCTGACTATATGCATAGAATTATTGCATATTGTTATATGCAATCCTGTATATGATATATGTACAAATGTAATAATAAATACGTAGCTTCAAATAAATCAGCTGTTTCATGATGCTATTTTCAGCTTCTTTGATTGCATCAAACATTTTGATAACTTCAGAAATTAAGGTGCTCTCATTTCCTTTTAAAACTCTACAGATCTGTTGTTTTCACTGTAGATATTGAAAGAAAACTTGTGCAGTTTTTCTGAAGTTTTACAAAACTTGTGCAAAGGCTTGATTCTGATATCGAGAAAACTGAAGGCACTCAGAACCCCTTATGGCAGAGGCCATGTCTTGAAAAAAACATTTACCGCTCATGCTCACATGAATATAAATCCTAAATATCACAGTCTGAAAACAAGCATGATCTTAATTGCATTGATTATCTCTTCCCAAAATTCTCAGGGAAGATACACCTGAATAATTTGTCAAGGGAAGTTGAGCAAGGGCTATTTTTGGTATTGAAAACCAGTTTTGAAGTAGGTGCAGTTTGGAGCAATCTTTCACTGTTAATAAAACAGCTGAGCCTACCAAAAAGGTCTTTCTCATCTGTACTGTAGTAGCACCAGAAGAAAAAAAAAATCACAGCAGTCATTTCCCTTAAACACATACACATTCACACACACACACACATATATCTGTATTCTAAATAAGGATAAAAGATCCAACAGACCACTGTAATACCATGTATTTGCAGTGCAAAACATGCAGTCCGAGTGAAAACCTCACACTTTATACAGTGGGAATTTTGCACTGAGTTTTGAGGTTTGTCAGTGTTTGGACATCTTAACCTCAGTATTTTCTGGTCTCTGTCTGAAATGGAGCCAATGCACAGCAGGCAGGCATGCTCTGGTGTCATTACACCTAGGGAATGGGCAGATAGAGCACCTAGCTGTAATTCAGGATGTTTTTGCTGGGGTAGAAGGAATACTTCATGGTCAATGTTAGTGGGGTTTTCTTCAGTTCTTTTGTGAAGAGCAGAAGCAGAAATATAAGGGTTTGGCCATGGAGCCTTGGCTTGTTCCCAGAGGACCAGGGATGCCTAGGCAACTTTCCTTCAAACTTCAGATAAACTCATAGCTGTTTAATTCCCAGGATCAGGTAAGAGAAGGCACATTATCCCAATAATGCAGGGCTTTGCCTTTGACACCATTATACTGAAAACACTTGAAAGTTTATGAAGGCTTCTATCTGTGCTGACACAACCTAGAAACAAAAATCACACATTTCTATAGCTTGAGTTCCAGGCTAAACTCAGCAGCTGGATCCACACCTTCTTTGACCCGGGTTTTTCACGCTTCCAAGAAAATAACAATCACTTTGCAGTCACCAACATCTCCTAGGAAAATCTTGACTCTGGGTCCATCACCCAACATTACACCTGCCCCCATGTCCCATTTTTGACCTTCCCTTCTCCTTAACAATACTGTTTACCCAATAAGGACCAAACTTGTCACACCAACTCTCACTGAAAAGTCATAGTGAGCCAAGGATGCTGCATGGCAGCATCAAAAGTAATAATTAACACTATGAAAACAAAACTTCAACTGCTAATTCCCTTTTAAGAGATTTAACAAATAACATTAGCCTTGAGCATAACTAAGTACATTTTAACATGGTTCTTTACAATAGGGGTTCAATTACCCATAACTGATTTTTTTTCACTCTAGTCATAAATTTAATACCATACTAATGAGTCAGTGAAGAGTAAACCAATGGGTAGTTTCATCCAGACTAGGGCTGTTAAGAGCATTTCCAATTAAACATTCTTTCTTCTGAAAATGCATTTTTGTCAGAGTGAAAATGCTTTGCAGTTAAATATTGATTTCAAGGATATTATCAAGAAAAAGGTTTCATGGATCAAGACAGATTCCTCAAACACCTCAGAGATGAAACAAACCAAAACTTAATCCTTTGCAGTGCAGATCTGGTATTTTAACATAGCTCTATTGTAAAAAAATTAAGAACTTTATTTCTTCCAGCACAAAATAGAAAAGATTTCCCAAAACTTCTGTAAAATTGGAATTCTTTATCCTAATCAGTTCTAACACTGACTCCTTACTCTAACTATCTGGGAAATAAATACTGTCATGGCCAATGGATTTTAGCAGGTTATTTTGCCATTCCCACTAAACTGCTGGACATCTGACTGTAAAAAAGAAAGCAGCAAATGCTAAGTGATGATTGGGCTGAATGTTTAAATTGTATTAATTGGTCCGGTAAATGGACTACGCTGTTTATAGACAAATGTTGATTTGCTTTTGTGTCTTCATCAATAGTTTTGATCTTGTATTGATAACACAGTTGAAGTTATATTGCTCCTCTATTAGAATGAAATATCGCTATGCTTAATAGTTTGCTCTCCACTTGAAAAAGTTTCAAGCAATTCAAAGGAAAGTTGGCTTAGACAACACTCAGACTAAATGGCTAGTAAGATGGGAAAATAATAACAGCAAAGAAGTTAGGAGACAACACGAACCCTTAAAAGTACTGGGGTATTAAAAATCAGTGTGCGTATTGAGATCAGCATAAATATTTAGAAGACAATTACAGCTAAACTTTTAAAAATAAATGTAAGTTTGATCCGAGATATGAGAGGTGTCAGCTGCTAAATTCTAAGTAAAATTCCTAGTTTCTATCCAGAAAATACACAAATAAGGGTCCCAAGTATCACTATTAACATCAATATGACTGTGTAGATGCTCAGAAGTTTTCAGAAGTTCCTGTCTCTGATAGACATTAAATAGAGTTGGGATTCTAGATCTAGGCAACCATATGATTTTTTTTAATTACACACTGATCTCCAAAAACCCAGCATTAAACATTATCTCACTAACTCTGCTGCTGGAAAAAAATGCTTTTGAATTTTTTAGTCCAGTTGAGCATCATTATCTATTCTTCTAGGGACCAGACAAATAAGCATTCAGAAGACAGCTATGCTGTTATGCAGAAGTTTAGTTTATAATGCTAGCCAGTTACTAGAAGCACTGCCCTGCAGTTAAGAAACTGACCCAGCACTAACTGAGCTTAGACATTTTCACTGATTCCTATATGCTTTGGACCAGAAAAACATTGCTACAGAGTTCAAAGTAAAGATTTTACATGCCTGAAAATCTGCATCTGGGTCCCTGGGATGTGCAGTGTCAGCCTCCACCTCCTCCATGACGTCCAACCATTTTGGAGCACTGAGCAGAGGGGGCTCATAGCTTTTTTTTATGCAAGTCTTTCCCACAGACGTCTGTGGGGAGAGAAAGTTAAACCACCAACCAGACACCAAGCCTGCCTCCTAAGGAAACCGGTCTGAAACAACCCTGGACATCAGGAAGGTAAGAATAAGAATGTATTTTGCCCCAGCATGAGACTCAGTGATGCAGATGGATTTCTTTCCCTATTTTGGAGCTTCACTTTATGCCAAGTTAAAGACAGACATCACCTACACTTTATGGACAATTTCTTTCCTCCTTTTTTCTGGAATTCATATTCACATAGCATAAAAATGATTGAATCATAGCACATCATCAAAGGCAAACAGTTCCTGAGTAAACCAGAGTCTTGTTTCAGGATCACTTTCCTCCTGCTTTTCTCCAGCCAGTCACTGGCTGTGCGCTGGGACTCAAGCAATTCCCAAGTGACGTTTAAGAGACATTTCTGAAACCTCCTCCCTTCAGCAGAATCTTTAAGCTTATTCATTTAAAAAAAACACTTCATACCAGCCTGCAAACAAGATCCCCTTCCCCTGACAATAAGGCAGAAAAAAATTAAAGATGATGAATAAAATAAAGGAAAGGGATCAGAGCATGGAGCAGTTCCCTGTAAACAGTTTTTTTATTTAAAAAAAAAAAAAAGGATTTGGAGGCTTCAGTGCAGGGAAAGTGTTGTTTACAGCAAAGAGCAAGATACAAAGAAAATTGGCCAGGTGAAAGCATATGATTGTGTTACAGTGAACCCCAGCCAAATGAATATCTGACACTAAATAAATCTCTTAATAAAATTACTGCACTCTAGTACCCTACACACTCTGCATATGTAATAAAACTCTTTAAAATGAATAGCTGATAAGGAAATGAACCTGTTCAGGGAATGAATAAACACACTTTCGTATATACACACAGAAATACCAAATGGTGAAACATACTCATAGTGATTATCAGACTGTTAAAATAATAACCCTGTGAAACAAATAAATCTGCCCCACAGCAAATTATGTCTCTGCTGTACTTATGGTGAAACCTTCTACAAACACCTGATAAAGGAATAAACCTGTTAAAGGAATAAATTGACTGTACAGTAAGGTTATCCGCAGATTTACACTGGACTGCAGTGATAAACCTTCTTTTTCATTAGTCCAATAGATCATAGGATATACAGTACTTACAAATGTTTCAGCATTAAATATAAGCTGGAGTGCTCTGCTGTATGTATGCATTTGAGGGCAGGGGGTCAATAAATAGACTGAATGTTGTTTCACAAAATATCTGTCAGTGTGCATTAGCAGAATACCTGATCAAGAGATGAGCTGCTGTAAAACATCCCCTGCAAACCTGAACTTCCAGACTATATATGCTAATGGCAACCTGGAGTTCAGCAGGTCTAAAACTCACACGAATTATTTAAATGCTTAAGCCCATGCACCCAGGATTTAAAAAAAAATTAAATGCAGTGAGACCACAATACAGTTCTGCTGCTGGGTTTTAGCTTTTCTAGATATGCCCTACCCAAAAAAAATTGCCAGAACCAATGCAAGAGACATGTGCCAGGCTCTGAAACATCAAAGTGCAGAAGGTGCAGATAGCCAAGGCTACAGATGAGCTACAGGCTGTCCCCACAGCCATGGCTGACATGTCCTCGCATCACTCCTACACAGCAAAGGGGACAAGAGAGGTCAGGATCAGGCTGCTACCCCATCTTGCGGGAGACCAGAGCTGCTTCTTAACAATGATGCTGACCTGCTCAGGCCATAGCCAAAACGGAAAAGGTAATGCTGGAAAGCAGGCAGAGCCTCCTTTTCTGGCTGCCTAAAGCTTCTAGGACATTATGAAGTTACGGTGTTCTAGAGTATTTCTCCTGGAGCGCTCCAGTAGGAGCACCCACTGGAGGAGTGCTGTCAGCCCCTAAGGCAAGCAGCTCTTGGGCAACAGTAGGAAATACCATGGGACTAATGGACTTTTTGTGGTTATGAATGAAGTTGGTGGGGGAAAAGAAAATACTGCAAAAATATCTTTAGAGAGATGCAGAAGAGAGTATCAGAAAAAGCCAAGATCATCACTATCAGATGAGCTTTTACCAGATGAATACCACATGAAATACAGGCCCACCTGAGGGTCAGAAAAAAGAGATTCAGGAGTCTGCTCCTCACCAGCCAGCCAAAAAGAAGACAGGAACAATCCCATTTATCCCTCCAAATATCCATGCACAATGCAAGGCTCTGCATGGGAAGCACAGAGCATCCTTTGGCTCCAGCCTTACCACTGTCCCTTCTCACACAGCCAAGTCCTTTTTCAATGAACTGGTTTCGCTGGCATCGAGCATATTTGTATAAGTCACATAAATAGGTTTAATAAAGTTTAAACCCCACAAAAATATTAAAAGCTACTCATGATTCAATTCCTAGGGAGCCCAGGCAAATAAGCCTCCAGCTTCCTTGATGGGTCTGTTGACTCAACTCATCCCCAGCGCCAAAGGAGATGAATAAAAGGAAAAAGAAACGGAGAAAACTTCTATGCTCTTGCCAGTGTTCCAGAAAAGGGGAGGGAAGAGCAAGTAATGTGGAGAACAACTAAGATGAAATGTGATGTTGAAATGAATAAGTAAGTTCATTATATTCTACAACATGATAAGACTTTGCAGGCCTGATTACAATATTAAGGGACGGTGCTGCAATATTATAAATTACAGGGTGAAGCACTCCTGTTTCTGTCTCTATATTTCTAAGGTGGGAGAAGTTAATTATTTTTATAGGTCTAGATATTGCAAAGATGAGGATATCAGAATATCTTGTCATCAAGTCTAAAGACAGCAGTGGAGAAGAGGCAGA
The DNA here is from genome assembly GCF_963210335.1 of Falco punctatus. Lineage (NCBI taxonomy): Eukaryota > Metazoa > Chordata > Aves > Falconiformes > Falconidae > Falco > Falco punctatus. The sequence continues at coordinate 45,495,615 of NC_137580.1, read as the reverse complement.
GGGGAAGGGCGGGAACCACTCCGTTTAAAGAAAATTATTATAAAAACACTAAAAATGATATATAGATTTTTTGACCTACATCCATCATTTTTAGATGCCTAGGTACTTCATGCCTTGTCTCCATAAACCATCACTCTGTTATTTTTCATGAGGCTGAGAGTAAATGGCCAAAGCTTAAGATTTGGAAGTAAAAAATTAAATAAATAAATATATAAATAAAATCAACATGAGCGAAAAGGTTAATGGGAATTTGTATGATTTTATTATTATTAAGGAACACAGAGAGAAGAACAGCATTTCTAGCACTCTAAGTGGCCTGTGGTACAATCAGTAACCCTGAAGTATATTCAGCAATCTTTTTTTTTTTTTTTTTCAATTGCCCACCACAGCCTATATTACAAATACATAAATCATAATGTTTCAACAAAAGCAAAATTTAATTTTCTCCTTTCAGCTGTTATCTGGGCCGGGTGGTATATGGCAGGCTGCGGCCGAGTCATTTATTACACTTGCTGAATGGATAATGGCAGGGAGAGTCTATTATACCCAGCTTTGTTAGGGCTTTGAATGTGCTACTGAAACCTGTGGCAGTCTAAATCTCTTTACATCTGTAATAGATACACAGCACTCTATTATTTCATGCCAGAGCAAAATTAAATGGTTGTGTGTAGGGGGAGGAAGGAGAGCTGGGGGGGAGCAGAGGGGCTCTGGGGATGGCGCAGGGCATTTTGCTGAAAATGCGTTAAAAGCAGTGGCTTCAGGACTCGTGCTCATCTCGCAGCCACATTTTTGGTTTGCTTTTGAAGGTGCCTGTCTCAGCGGGCAATGCTCAGCACATGCAACGAGATGCATGGGCTTTTCCTCCTCCACGGTGATATTTTGCAGAATTGCAGGATAATGGCAACCCTCTCGTGCCCAGCCTTGGTGCACCCTGAAAAATCTGCACTTGTCCCCACATTCCTCCCTCCCTGGAGAGTATTCAGGTTGTGCCCTTGGCAGCCAGTGTGTGGGCACCACCTGCGTTACTGGCTCTAACGTAGGCATCCATGTGGGGAAGGGGATATGGAGGGAGCTTGCACCTGAAGTCAGTGGCCACAGAGCAGTGCCCCCGGACTCTGGGCTGCAGCAAGGTCTCCTTCCCTTCCTTACATGCAGTTACTGGTCCCCTGATCCTTACCCCCCTCCAGCAGCCAGACCGCCGAGGGCCAGCAGGCAACCTTATATCTCCATTGTTAGCTTCCTCACTAATTTCTTGCTAACAGCCTGCCATCCCCCCAGCCCAGGAGGGCTGGAGCATGACTACTGCGATAGCACTCAGTGCCCTGAGATGATGCTCATCAGAAAAAAATATATTGCTACTATTTTTGAAAATAGGAAAGCCCAAATTCCTAGAAAAAAATATTATTATTTTGAAAATTTAAGTTTTGTCCTGGCAGGGTTTGTTACTAGTGATTTTTATGGCCAAATGCACTGACAGACGTGACATATGTACAAATCAAGGGCAACACTACCTCCTCCGGCCACAGATTTGGATCTGGTTTGAGTACAAGCCCAGCCTGGGAAGCAGTCTCCAGGCAGAGGTAAGGGCTGCAGCAAAGGTGCGCACTGATTTCCTACCAGCACAAGCGCACAAGGTTGCAGAAGCTCTCAAGCTCGCTGACCTCTCACATGGGGTTTGCCTGGCTGCCCAGCTCAGGCAGAGGCGGTTATAAAGAAGGGCTGTTTCTTCAGAGCAGGAAGGTGTCTGTTTGGTTATTAAACCTGCTGCCTTCCTGACAACTGAAACTATTAGATAATGGAAGACAGAAGACAAAGCCTTCTGGGGCAGCATCTGTAATAGCCTTTTCAGGATGTTTGTGGCAACACCACTTTTTACGCTATTGCTGCTTTGTTCCAGCACACACTGAACACACTTTTTATACACACTTGGCAGAGACATGATTGCATCCTTCCCAGAGTGCTTCCAACCAACCAGCTACAAAAGGAGAGACAAGGGAGCCCATCGGGGCTCCAGCAGCCTCCACAATGCTAGCTGGTAGGGACTTTGGGAAATGAAACCCTTGGGTTGCATTTGAGGTAGCGCCGGGATGCCCTGGAGTACCTGAGCTGTCCAAGAAGACTGCACAAGCAGAGAAGGTGCACATGACAGGCTGGATTAATGCATATGGTTGTGTTTCCCTCTGGTGGCTGGGATCAGTGGCTATGGGAATCTCTTGCAGAGCTCCCTTTGAGACCATCTTTAGCTTACATGGTAGAGATTCATGTCACAAACATGGTATCCGTACACATGAAGTGGTTTTCATTAAATGGGCATATCTCCAAGACACAGCACCACAGCCCAAAAGGTGCTAAAGCATGGGCCTCTAAACAAAAAAGAAAAAAAGAAAAATCACACAAAAATCAGCTTAAGAGCCAACTTCTGCTCAAGAGACATTTCCTAGGAAAGGAGCAAAAAGGAGGGGTGCCTTGAAGCAAACAAAACCGGCCAGGCCTCCACTGCCCTGCACAGCATCCGTGGGTTAAGGTAGCAATGCCCTTCACAGTGCTGCACACAAGAGACCCCATGACAAGTAAATGAGAGACAGAATAATAAGTTTCACTAAAGTTAGTCCCAGACAGTCTTATTATTCCCCCCAATAAAAAAAATTTTATCCTTTAGCTCCCCTTAACTCTATTATCAAGCAAGAATTCTCTTGCTGCCTTACTTGTAATAGCATTGTCCTCCTCTCAGATAACAAGAAGAGACTTACCCCATCCTCCTACCTGCCAAATCTTCTACCAATCTCAAGTGAGAGGATTAAAACTGCTGCTGGGTGAGGCTGCAGTTGCTCTGTGCCTGCTCGCTTTTTAAAAAGCCGCCTTATCTATGCTCAAAGAAGTAAAGGCTCTTCCCTTGATGTGTCGCTTTGTTATCCTGTATGGGCTCTTTCGCCATCACCCTTCGGAGGCAGATTGATTCAATCTGCAGATAGCAATGCCCCACTCCCTGGAGAAGCTAAAAGCCCCACAACTCCAAATGTTCCAGCAAAGCAGTTTATTCTTTTATCATTATAAGGGTACACACAGGGGATGAGGTTGTTTAGTGCTTCCCTTTTGGAAACTGAGCTGAGGAATGGCTTATATTCCCTTGATTTTCAGGGAAAAATCTGTGGACCGTCAGTCACCAAGTCCCATTCATTTCCTTGCTCTGAAGCGTAATCCTTTTGGAGGATTAAAATCTGCTTGCTCATGTTGCTTGCCATTGACAGGACTTGCACGTACATACACATCAGCCCCCCAGGAAGACACAGAGGCACAGGCTCTCCCCTTCGATTGAGTTTGTTTGTGTAGAAGAACTGGGCTTAATCCAAAGTCCCTGGAAAGTTTTGAGACCAGCCCCACAGGCTACACTGTTGAGCAAGAAGGTGAAAGCAGGCGTGTTTGCTACTTGGATTTTTCCTTCCCTTTCCATAACCCCTGCGCATCTCTGGCACTCGTGACTGCCTGTCCCCATGTTCCCATGAATAGCAAGTCAACACTCTGGATCTCGCACACACAGCCTCACTAAGCATAGACCAGCAATGCCTTAGCTTCCATCTAAAACCATTTTGTTACCCCTCCCACCTGCAAAGCGACGGTTGCATTAAAACACATGGCCTTCTTAGAATGACACTGGTGCTCTCCTGACTTATCAGAGCCCAGCCCTGAGCTGGAAAGACCTTTAGGACAGATTCACTGCATCTTTTGAATTTTTCAAGGGCAAGCACGCAAGGCACAGTTTGGATAATAAATGCATGAGGCTGGTAGTACATGTTATGTCAGGCTGAAATGGAGGATTAGTTCTAACCTGAATTCAACGTTTGAAAAAGTCTTTTGCATCAGATACTTTGAGAATTTCACCGATTTTGTGCTTCTTATTCATGAAAGACCTGAAGGATAAGTAGCACCACAGGGCATGAAAACAAACTGTTCTTGTTGATAAGCTTATGGACCCTGAGTACTTCTACAAGTCAACCCACACATTCATGGTGATACTTATGTTCCTGAGACTGCTTAGCTAACCTAATCACAGTTTTATGAGTTTGGTGCTATGCTGAGAGAAAGGTGAATTAACTGGGATCTGAATACCTTCTACCTTGCTATACAAAACCAAGGGTACAACTCCTGCTTCAGCATTTTGGGATGTTTCTTTTTTTTTTTTCTTTTTTTTTTTTTTTTTCCTGAGTCCTACTGCTGCTTAAAGTAATGTTGCCAGGCAGAGGAGGAGAATTTGCCAAATGCTACCTCCTTTGCTAACTCCTCTTTTAAGACAATCTGGTATTAACCTTCTAAGCATTCTTGTCATCTTTGTAAGTGCTCAGAGTTTTCTGAACCTTCCTAATTTGCTGTCAATTACATTCTATAGCAATAAGCATGAAAGAACAAGTGTCCCTTCTGGGAATTTTCTCTACTGGTTATGTGTTAAGTAACTTTATTTTCCTTGAACATCATCTTATTCTCATTCTCATCTCCCATCATCTCATCACCTCATTCTCATTTCTCTTATTCAGAATAATAATTTCCCAGCATGTTTCCCCTCCATATTATAGCCTTTTGCTTAGTCTCTTTTTCATTTCTTGTCCAGCAGAAATGACCTGAATTTTCATATATAAAAGGTGTACCAGATCCCAAATAATTTCCATGAACATTTTTTTAACTTCTTATTGCAATTCAAAACTTTGTTAAGGGTAACAAGAACTCAACATTATATACATATATCTTATATATGCCCCATATTATACACAAAACTGAAACCAACTGATGCATCTGTGACAGCAAAAGGCTAAGAAGGAATGGGCCACCTTGGTTAATAAGCTTTCTACAACACTGGATACCCTTCCAGGGAAGAGTTCAAGTATAATGAGAAGGCATCACTGAAACTTCTGTGTAATCCAGATTCCAGACTAGCTGAGGATCCAGTATCTCACAGAATAAAGACATTTGAGCAGGGCTCCAGAAATACAGCATTAACTTGATGCAAACATAGGTCAGAGCTGGGACATCCCTGTAAGCAGATCTCCTATTAAAGGTCCAGGAAAGCTCTACAAGTTTGCAGGGTTTTATCTCACTAACTAGTATGTCATACAAAAATGTGATGGGCACATTTATAACAGTGAGATTCCCAAAAAAACCCTAAAGTTGATGGTCCTCAAGTTCATTTGAAAGTCAGCAGAAGCTGAGGACCTGCCTCCCTGCAGGTCCCTCTTTGAAAACTCCATCCTGAAACACTGAAGACATTCCATCTGTACCTCATGGCATATGGTATTACAAATTGTTTTTATCTGGCACTATATGGTAATAGCCCCAGTCTTAAAGAAGGTTGCACTGCCCCTGTCCTCAGCACTGCACAGTCATCCAGAAAAAAAAAAAAAAAAAAAGTCTTGTACTTTATTACCTAAACGAACAAGAAAGGAAAAATATAGCAGAAAACACACACACATGCATAAGCATGTAGACAGTTCAACTGATGTAAAACAGGTTACCATCCAAGCTAGAAACTGAACCTCTGTTCCCAATTTCTCAACAGGAAACACACAAATCTGGAGCTCTATCCCTTGTATTTCATTTCCCCCAGTGAGAACACAACGCTAATTTTTTTTAAAACACAAATTTTAAAAGAAATATGAGCATACTGATAACAAACAAACATACATGATTTTTCAAGTTGCAAAGATAAAACCACACAAACTTCTAAAAGAAATGCTGCTGATGTTAGCCATGGTTGGAGTAGTGATCTAGTGATCAGAGCCACTTGCCTCTTCTGTTTGCAGTGGGTCCCCTAGGAGCTTCCATTTAAGTAGGGGAGGGATTTCATCTCTAAACAACAAGGCTAGTGTCAAATGTAGCTGACACACAGGGGGGTAAAGGTTATAATTTCATGAGGCATGAATGTTTTTTTAATTTCAACCAATTAAATTAAACTCCGAGTCTGAGGCCCATAGTGCGTGGTCCCTGAAACGACCATTTACCATACACATCAGATACTCAAGAGGTTTCTTTTCCTGTGTTATTTCTTCAGCCCAATGACTAGATGAAAGAAAATCACTGAAGCGTGAGCTCTATAACAATATAAAATAAAATCAGAGATGAAGGTTTCCTAGGGATATTTTTTTTAATGCTGTTACATTGCTTAGTTAATTTCAAAACTACATGCTCAAACCCATGTTTTCTGTTGAGTCCCGTTAGACTATAAGAAAATAATTTGTTATGTAGATTTGTAATTAGTTCTTTGTAGGAGAAATTAAGCAGTTTATGGTACCTGGGGTTAAGTGAAAGGCTACCTTCCAGCTCACATGAGGATTCTTCTCAGCTACAGCTAAAGAATCATGCTTACGTCTTTTGCAGCATACATAAAATGGCTGAATAAGAAATTTGCAATATTTCTGAGATTCACAGGAAGTTTGGGACCCAAGTTCCCCCTCCTCTCCGCCACGCCAAGGATTTCAAAAGTCGCCTAGAGTTTCAGGACTCCAACAGTAAAGCTTAAAGACACCTCTCCAATTGCTCTGTCAGATGCAGACCCTGGTTTCATGAACACATGTCTACAAGGAGACATTTCCATTTTTGCAGCTTTCCCATGAGGCTCTACCCACTTATTACTAACGGCAAATATTAATGCAAAGTTATTGACCCAAATCACAAGATATTTGTACTGCAGCTCTTCCATGCATTTGAACACCAAAAACCTTCTGATTCATGGGCACGGCCAATTTCTTACCAGCAAAGAGCAGGAGGAAAAATAAAACAAGTAATCCCTTGCATCAACACTTTCTTCTAGACAAGTTCACCTCATTTCCTACACTACTACCTCTAAAACATCAGCATGCAAAGACTACAGCCAAGAAAACCACTGTATGCCAAGTGCTTTTGGCACCACACAACAAAGAAACACGTAACACCTGGACAGAGAAGAGTCTCGAGAGTATCCCGTGGCTCAACAAACAAGAAACCAGAGAATATTCCTGGGTTTCTTGCAAGGGTGTTGCATGGCCCTGAGCACGTCATTTTGACTTATCGTGAATCCCATTTTACAGACAGAGAAGCTGATGTGATGACTTTATTTTGACATTCAAAGTCATAAAAGAGGTATTTGTATTATTACTAGTGTTAATGCTGAATGAACCTCACATGCTGTTCCCCAGTAAAGAACCCACCAAAGTAAATGAGTATCAGCCAGTGATACTGATAGATGTTTCCCTAATCTTACATAGTCACTGCTATGGAAATTATTCAGAACACTGACCATACAGAATATGTCCAAATATGTTCTAAAGTTGGCATTTTATTTTTATATTTCCACATTTTCAAAAGAAAGACCATCCTTATTTGCTTATCAAGAAACTCTAAAACTCAGGGAGGTCTGAGATACCAAAACTACTGATAGTAAGAAAATTCTAGGACCTCTGAGATAAATTGTGTTCCATTATGACATTATTATTTTTTCCTCAGCTTCTACCCTGAGGTAAGCCCTACAAGACTCTGTGCAATCAGGTGCTAGGAGTGGCATAAACTTACATCACAGGTTCTGACCTCTCCCAGAACGGCATGAAGATGTCTGTGTTTGATTTAGCAATCAAAGGTGAGTTTTACTTGGGATAAGAGGGAATCCTTCCTGTTGGGAACAGGGGAACAGTGTAAACATGGAAGCAAAATTCTATGGAAATTTACAATCAACAATATGCAGTTATAAAGCAAATAAGTTGTTTTAATAAGCTATATTTTGGTTCCATTTTAACAGTAGACAGCAGCATTTGGGATTGTACTGAGTCCCTGTGGAGCCTTAAATATAGAAAGATAACCAGGGAGCAAACATATCTTTTCTCACCCAAAACAGCTGTATGTATCAGTCCCACTTTAATTTCCTCTTCTCAAAGTATTCACATTACAGCAGAGAGGATTACAGAAGAAAAATACTGGCAATAGCAGGTAATGGCATATAAAGACTTTCACCTCTGGGTCATCAATTAAAATCCAGTCCCAATTGGTAGTGACTAAACATCATTACCCTCTGATAGCCATTCAATTGCATATTTGAAATAGAGTTTTGGCTCTCCAAGCACTGCAAAAGCCCCCGCTGGGGCTCACACCAGCCAGCCTATGCACTGGTTATTTTAGAAAGGGCCCCAGAGAACTGAGACCACATGGAGAACAGAGATCACGCTGGGGTTCAATGGTTTGGTCTTAAACCCCTTCCCCAGCTCCCTTCCCCGCGAGCTCTGGTTAATTATCTTGCGATGTACTGTTCTTCCGAGCCCTAATGTATGCAGCCCTCTGCCTGTATCCGGTCTCCCTTAGGACGACTGGGGGGACTGGGCTAAATACAGAGTGCGTAAACCAAATGCTGCTGTAAGAATTTCTCTTTCTTGCTCCTCTGATGCATCTTGGACAAAACTGGAGAGTTTGGGGTGGAAGTTATTTCAGCCCTCTCCATGGCTCCTGGGTTTTGCACGAGAGTCATCCTGGTATGTGGTACAGCCTAGAGTCACCCCAAACTGGGATCCTCCCTGCGGAATACTCAAGATAATATTAAGGCAGTGGTGATTGCTCTTCGTCTCATAGTACTTACCTGCAGGTAAAGACCTGGTCAGGTGAGCTGCTGGTTCCAGATAGGTACAGACACTGGTTTCCAGATACGGGATAGCAGGCAGATGTGGTCTTGCAGAACACCTGCAGTGTTTTCAGGTGCTGCATTTCAGAGGTTTGCAGCCACGGCTTCAGCTCAGCCACCACATGGTGGCTCCTTAAGTGTTTCAGGGCAAAGGCAGCTTCAACCACCACCAAGCCCACAGGGATGGGATAGTTTTTAAATCTCACTTCATAAACCAATGTGGAGAAAAGGTAAAAATGGAGCTTATAACATTAAGGCTCCTGTAGCTAAATTTCTCCGTGCCGGCAAACAGTGTGGCCAGCCAGAGGAGAGGGGTAGGAGAGAGTCTAACTTACACCAATGTAGATTTGCTTTAGATTCCCCTCTTTAACTGGCCTGACCTTTTCTAAAAGGGTTACATCACATACAGACCTCAGCTATTACCCCCTGAACACTATTTTCTTTGCTCTGGAAACCTCACTGAAACAATCCTGCGACAAACCTTGTTTTGTAAGCCACCCGCGAGCAGGACTGGGCCACTTACAAGTTTCTGCCAAGAGTGAACAGGGAAGTCATATCCCTCTAGCCTACGTTATTTCTTTTAATAGATTCACAATCTGGGAAGAAGCCAGAGATCCTAAACAAAGATAAGATATAAAGAGGTGGACAAGACATTAAAGAAATAAAATCCATAACAGGGCAATAATGGTCATAAAGCAATAAAGTGGATGTATAATAGTTCCTGGACTTTTAATTTGTGACTAATTTGTTGCACAATGAGGTTGCAATTTTCTAATTGTGATTGCCATTTTAATTTTACTCATGGCTGTGCAACTAACAATGTATAGTCTAGTAATTAAAATTAATTGTACCTTCACCTGCATATTTCTATTAGGCTGTTAAATTTAGTCAGTAGGCTCAATGATTTTGTTCTCTGAGAGATGCTGAATTCATTTCAGTGAGCCAAATTATGTTACACTCTGTAATTCCTGTATGAAAAACAAGCATTTTACTTTGATATGAAGAGTTGCTACAATCCCATTTTTAAAATTGCACAATCAACACCAGAACATAGGCTGACAGGAGATACATGTAAGGGTCTTTTTTTTCTTTTTAAGAATAGCCTGCTTGTGGGATACTTCTTACAAAACTAGCCCCTAGGAATAAATCCAATGAAAATTCAACTAGATAGACATCATTCGATTAATTTCATGAACAATTAACAGATGTCTCCCTAACCGCACACACATGGTTTAAATTCAATCAGAATTTTATGACAAGCTGTACCATTCATATTTGAAGCAACGGGAACACAGAATAGACTGTTTCAATGCACAGGCAAAACTCTGAAAACCCATGCTGTCACACAAGACCATTCACAGTCATGCCCCAAATGTCCTGAATCCACACCACTTGGAAGCTCGTGTATTAATTTTTCTCTAGAAAAGGTCATTGTTCATTTTTATACAGTAGCAATAGTTCCTGGAAAATGCAGAAATGCTATCAAAATATGCTGTCGTGAGTTTCTTATCAGTAGTGATAAGTTTCAAAGTGACCCATATTCTCGTCCACAGCAGCAGCAATCCAATGCAATTCCACTTAAACTCTGCAGTGTTATATAGATTTACCCTTGGGGCCCTAAAAGAGGCATTTGACCCATCTTCTTGAAGACTCTCAAATGTCTCAAAATAAAAACAAAAACTGAGCCAAACCTTCAAACTCCAGATTCCAAGATCAAGACCTTCCAAACACTACATAAAAGACCCCAAGCACCAGAGCTGCTGATCACCAGCTATCACCATTTATCTCTCTAGTGCCACACTATGACCGTCTAGATGATGGTCGTACTGTCACAGACTCAGGTGTACTTGCCATCAAAGAAGCTCCCTGGAAAAGAGTTTGCAATCTAATTGTAGGAGGACACCTGTTCTGTGAACCATGGGGCAATGGAAGAAGACCACAGCCGGTATAAAATAGTCTCTTTTTAACATCAGCTGCACACAGTAGTGCCACATAGGTCTGTGCAGGTTAATGTAACCCTTTTTTTATGGCTGGGAGTTGTCAAGCGACAAAAAACTGCATGGTGCAGATATGCTCTAAGATGTTCTAAATAAACCTCTGCTCATCAATCATATCAGAGTCCAAACAGATTCAGGATGTCGAAGCCTGGTTTTACATGGTGTGAACTTCAGGGTCAAGGCTCTAAGAAGGTAGAACAGAGGGTAGGAGAAATAAATCCACTGTTAACTTATTATTACATGTGGAAGCCAAGGTGGAGGAGTTATATTGCTACCAGAAGGTCTGCACCAGTCAGAAAAAAAAGACTAAAACCGCAAAGTTACCACTAAGCTGCAAAACATCCTTCCTGTATGGGGAGAATCAATGGAGGATGTAGAGATCTGACTTCTCTAATAATGAACATCCCTACTTAAAGGCAAACAAACAACATTTTGGCTCTATTTTGTTGTTTATTAGTCAATAGTTGAATAAAAATCTCCATTTGTCAAGTTACAGCACAAAACATGTTTACTGAAAAGTTGTCAGTGAGCCATCAGAACTTGACAAAGAAAAGCAAAGCAAGAGGATGCCAGCTTTCAATCTATTTTTTGCATCAATAATTCATAATAACATGAAACAAGTATAGTTGCATGATTTAAGTAATTACATACCAAAAGTTGCCTTACCAAGAGTTATGTGAACCACAACTAAAGGTAATTTAAAAAAACCAAACAAACCAGACTTTGTTGCTGTGGAATTAAACTGAAAAGAATCAGCACCAAGAAGCAATACCTCCTGTAAGAATTCATGCAGGAAAATAATATTATTTAAATTATGCAGATTTAAAATCGGGAAGTACAGAACTCAAAATCCAAAGTTAAAGTGAGCATCGCTCTTGCACTACTCCCCTGGAAAACTCAGCAAGAAATAGCATCCCTTTACCTCTTTTATCTTGCCTAGCCAGTGCACGTCTCCACCGTCTCCCTGCCTACCCACCCAGCAGTGGTACAAGCCTCACACCCTCAGAGCACTCGCTATAATCAAAGTAGGAAGTTGATAGTCTTAGGGAAGATCATTTTGCAATAAATAGGGTTCTGCCACAACATCTTCTCTGCTCCTGTTTTTCAAATGGAGCCAATGGCACTGTCTTGCCACACACACAGTGCAAGGATGAAGCTGCTGAGGACCCCAAAGACTATGGGAACAAGGGTCCTAGGAAAGTCTACTAACAATAAACCACATCCTCAATGTTGTCACTCTCTTCATACAGCCAGATTACATGGGAAAGAACTGAACTACCAGCAAAGGCAGTTACAAATACCGTGTGGTGAAACAGGGGAGATGGAACAGGGGAAAAAAGTGTGGCTATACATTTAGGTAGGGCTGTCTTAGGAGGAGAGTAGAGTGTTGCCTGGGCAGAGTGCCTGGTCTGCCAGCCCAGCACGGGCTCAGAGCAGCGGCTGTCTGAAGCACACAAAAAACTGCAGCTAAGGAAAACAAATAGGCAGAAAACATTTTAATTGACCTTGAATATTTAAAGCTAAAGAAGAAATCATCCTTGAGAAAGAGAATAATCTAAACTGATCTTGGTCAAGTGCGTTTTCCCCTTAGTCCTATGATGAGTGGTATGGTTTTGGTTGAACATTACAATCAGTGTTAAATCATACACAATTCACTCTCCTCTAAAGCATTGCCCCTTCATCCTTCTGGCATGAAAACAGTTTACTGTGAACTGAATTGCAACTAATCCCTTGGAAATTATTTTTTACCATATACCCTTTATTACTATTTTCCCATATAAACCACTGTTAAATAACAACAGGACCTTTTCATAACACTCAAAATAATTGGCTATTTTGGATGATATTATCAAGAGTGTTTAATGTGGCTGGGTGAGCGACTGTTATTCATGCAATTCACTATTAGCCCCTTGACCTGGATCATTGCTGGAGCAAGTTTTATGAGCTTAATTGCATTCCGCCCCCCCTCCCCTCCCCCGCCCTGCTTCCTGTGTAAATTAGTCGGTACAAATAGAATTTCCTAGTTATTGTGCATCACCATCTTCACAGTTAGGAAAGTCTATTCAGAAAAACAGACCGAACTCTAGCTGTATTTGCTTAGCTGTATGAAGCTGAACAATAAACCAGTCAAAGGTACCAGCTATTGTCATTTTATTAAATGTATAGGAAAGAAAAGAAAAAAAAAAAAAAAAAAAAAAGGCTTGTGTTGATTAAGACATTATATGCGGCCAGACAAGGAAAAAAATCCATGAGAGATGGTGGAGACAGAGACTAAGAGCTTCTACAGTATTGGAAATTACAAAGCTTCCTATGGGGGTCTATATTTGTTATAAGATGGGTTGTTATCTTCAATCTAAAAGCGACCTTGATAAAGTATCTTTTGACACTTTTACTGCTCCTTTAAATGAAATATTCCCTATATCTTCAAGAATCAGCTTGAGTGGAATTGACTCGGTAGCTCAGCATTAGAAAGACAGGGGAAACATTTTCTAATTTAAAAGAAATTTGAGAAAATAGTTCCATTCCCCTCTCTATTATCTAGCCATTCTGGAGCTTACGTTTCTGAAACATCAACATGCACAGTTTGCTTTACAATCCTTCTGCAGAAATTAGCTGACACCCATCAATGTAGATAACGGAAAGCTGTGGCATTAACACTTGAGAGTGCATTAATCTTTCCCAAATTAAAATCTGCACCACAGCATTTAAGATTGAGGCCACCATGGTTCAGTGCTGTTTGACCGCCAATTTTGATAAAAGTGTTTTAAGAGAGGTGAGACTTAGATAAATTGCCCATGGTTACACAACAGCGGCGAGGGTGTTTAGTCTATTGGCTGCCATCATAGTGGGGTCTCAACAGTGTTTGCATGTTTATGTAAAGTGCAAAACAGAAGGAAAAGCAGTACATTACACTATATTTCTCAGAGATGACATCAATATTATATTTCATCAGTGGGACACAAATATATTTTCACATTTGAGTATCTGAAGATAAAGGCACCTTTGGTTGTCAAACAAATGAATATTCTTCCCCAGTTCGCTAGCTAGTCACTTTCTCTTGAGTTAAAAGCAATCTGCCTGTGCTGAACAGCCGAGTTAAGCTTTAGAGATAACACCCACATGTAGTTCTTGATCCAGGCCTGTTATGAAATAAGCTTTCCATTCAACATATAGCAAGTAAAGTGTTTGCCACATGGTGCATTTTGCATTTGCCTGAGTCCTGCTGAACTCAAGAATGATGCACAAAAAGGACTTGGGTCTAAAATTTAGCCCAAGTCTCTAAGTTGAATCACTGAATCATAGAACATGCCTCTTCACTGCTGACCCTGTTGCAAAGGTTTTGAAATTCGTAACCTCATGTTTTCAGGAAAACCTCCTGCTAGTAAAAAATTCAGGGATCTTTGAAATAAAGACACTGTGGCCCCAGTGTTTTGCAACTATTATTTCTCTACTGGACATAAAAACAATGTGGGAACTCTGGGATTTTCAGATGGCCCCAGGGTCTCAAGTTCTTATCACATTCATACTCAGTTTGAAAAACTTCTCCAGTCCAAGAGATCAGATACCTCTGTAACAATGGAAATTAGTAACAAAACTGTGCACACATTTCATTTCCTGACTGCCAAAAGCTGTACCCTAACACTTGATCCTTGCACCAGAATAATTAGGACTGTCACCTATTTTACCTGGTTTCCTTCCCTGTCTTAACATGGTATAGTGAGGTCAAAGTGTTAGAAATCAAAAAGGGATAATCCCCTGATCCACATTACTCACCTAGCAATGAAATACACAGTAAAATATAATCAGTCTGCTATGTTAGTTTCCTTCCAAATTTGGAGAACAATTAAAGCCATGAATTTAATTCTGTTATCATATAATTATCACTTCTTACAATAGGCAGAAAAGCAATCTGAACAAGGCAGAAAACCACTGAAAATCCATGCAAATTGGGGGGTGGGGGTGGGTGGGGGTGGGTGGGGATGGCACGGGGCAGGCAGGGGAATGGAATAGCCATGAGAGTTTACTGGGAGAAAGTGGATCCCTTTTGTAAGCAAGAGATCAGTGCCTGAAGGCAAATACTGTAAAGAGTATTTTGCTTCTTCACAATTTCCCACATATTTGGCTCCTCTAGGAACTGAAGTAGCAGGGACACTGGCCTGCCAGAACAGGGGAGTACTGCCAAGAGGTTGTCATAGGGAAATGGGAACCAGACTCCTTGCTTGTGTTTGCTGATGACTGAGAGCTGATGTCTATGGTCAAGGTACGGAGCTGTGAGATGAAGGGCCAGGGATCAAGTCCCTCGTGTCAGATAATGTCTGACTTGCCATGGCCAAATCACTTCACTCTCTCAGCATCAGGCCCTCCCACCTATGAAACCAACAGTACTACTTGCCAAATCCATAACTGTGTTATGAAAAGTAAAAATCTAGGAAGCAATTTGAAATGCCCCAGTGGAAGCCACTGTGAATGCATAAGACTGTGTGAAATAAGCTTTTCTAGGAGAAACGAAAGATCAGCTGAATCATCAAGTATAAAGACCATATCGTCAGAGCTTTCACCCTGGAAAGGTTTTGCTTTCGACTGAAATCATCTTCTGCCAGTTTGCACACTGAACCACCAAATTCATTATTCAAACTGTTTCTTTCACCATTCTTTACTATGTACTTTATTATAACGTATGTGAGCAGACAGATCAAATGAAAGCAAGCTTGTGTATAAGCATTTAAAAGCCAAGTAATCAAGCTGAGATCAGACATTCATGCCATGAATCATATGGTGGGCTTCACCAATTGACTGTACTACAACAACAAATAGGGTAGATGCAATAAAAACGCCACAAAAGATGCCCTAGCCTCTAAGGTTCACAATGGCTTAAGAAATCAGGGAAAAAGAGGTATACGTAACAAATTAACATAGAGAAAAAGAGGTGTATGTAACAAATTAATACAAGAACCACAAGGTAACAATGAGAGAATTACAATCAGTTTACACAAAACTTCATCAGCATTCCAGAAATGATACTTCCTATCACCTTAGTTTGGCAGCACACACTGTCATACGTTGGCAGGTGATGGCCAATGTCCCTTGTTCGTGCTCTTCGAATCCCACCTGGCCAAAATAAATACAGTGTAATTTGGCACAAAACCCAATTCCCAGCATACTACAAGCAGACCAGAAGGCAGCTCCTGAGCAACTTCAAGGTACATGGCAGGAGGCTGTACTGCACTGTCAGAGAGGCTCACATCTAAATGACCTTCTGGAAGACCCAGACCAGCACAGAAGAAACTACCTCTTGTTCACTGCATTTCAATAGAAGTAGAGTTGGAAACATCAGTCCTTAACTTCTAGGTACCCCATGAGTTAAATCCTGGATTACTAGGAAGTCACCTAAAATTTTGGCACAAAAGCAACGGCCAGGAACTCTACTCTTCTGGGTCCCAGAAACATGTTGTGTCAAAGCAGGTGACAAAGGAGAGAGACCTCTCTCCAGAGTTAATGAGGGGCAGCAGAATAAAGTCCTACAGGAGCCGTCGACCTGTACAAAATTCACCACCACTTGTTTCAGAAGCCAATAGTACTTCTCTGGCCCTACTTAAAAGTCAAAACTACCTGATTATTTGGAAAGCAAAATCAAAATAAGAAGCTGCATTGCACATGACTTCAAGCTGAGATGGAAACATGAGAGCAAATAAGTCCTTTGTGATGGGGTTGGTCATGTTATATGAAACATTACTGGAAGTTGCTATGATAATAAAGAAAAACAAACAAAAAAAAGAACAAAAAAGGGGGGAGAAAAGTAAAAGGAGAGAAAAAACAAAAAGGTAAATATTTATCTTCTAGTTACAGCATAGCCAGACATATTACATTTAAGGACAGCTTAGGCTTTTCTATATTTCTTGGGGCTCTTTTTCACTTGAAAACCAAACTAAATTTAACTGAAAGGAATGCATATTGCTTTCTATCTCTAGGGATCTTATGAGAGTTCACAAGGGCTGCTAAAGCCAAGTGGTGATAATATGACTACTACAAATAGTTTGGTTCAATTTGGAGATTTGTTTCACAATACAAAAGCACACAGTAAAGCAGATGCTATCAGCCTGTGTTGATTAGACTGGCCAATGCAATATCAATTATTATGTTTTTGATTTGAAGCCCACCTGCTGATCTGACTAATCTGTGCTATTAGGAGCCCACGCTTGAATAATTAAACGAACTAGATTGAACATTAAGCTGAACTGTCCCTCTGAAGAAGTGGAGGATAAGCCAGAGGACACCAACCATTGCCTTAGGTGCAGAGAGACAGCAGTACACCCCACCAAATCAGATAGGCAAGAATCCTGCAAAAATGAAAACCTCGCTGATATAAGTATTTATCTGAATGGACTGTGGCAATAAGAATAATTATTAACAGCTGTAATCATAATTTATTATTTCATTAGAAGTCCCAGCACATTCTCTGTTATACCTCTGAGGTTCCTCATCTGCAAGACAGAGCCCTGGCTGGAGTTTGACATGGGGTGTGGGACTGAGAAGATGCAATTTGCACCTCCAGATGGTTTCCCAGGAGGAAAACATACCGATCGTACAGGTCAGTCCTGCAACACCTGAACTGGGTGAGACCGAACATACTGGGGAAGACACAATGAAATAGTAAGGAATCAGGTCTGCTCGCATGTCCAAATAAGAAATTACAGTTATGGATAAGAAACTGGGGCAGCAGCCTGAGAGGTGCTTCTGCACACCCCATAATAAAGCACATGAGTGAGAACTTCAGTTCTCCTGTTCATATAGTCACAGAGTCCACAACCACCCAGAAATCTGGAGGGACCAGAGACACTGTAAATTGTCTTTATATCACCAATTTATCACTTAATTGTAATTCACAAAGAACTCACAAGAAATATGTAATTTGAATTTAAATAAAGACTTGCAATCCCCTCTGGAATGGAAGCCCACTGCTCCCTCTGAGCAGCCGGGGATCCCTGCATGAACATCTGAGGCTGAATTTTACCTCAGCCTAGCTACAAACAATGGTATTCACTGCAGTTGTATAAAAGCGACCTGTGTGTTCCTGATGCATGGAGGGTTGGGATGCAGTTGTTAAATCCAAGCAGCAGCTAGGCTTTAAAGATTTGCAATTGCACAAAAAGCACTGATAAAGAACAGTTGATTTCTCTCATTATGTAAAACGTGGATGCTCTTGTCTTGATCTTAGAGGTAAGAGCATAAGATTTCCTGCTACTTACAGGCCATTTGGCTGAAAAATACAGTCCCTTTGCAGTTCAGTCTATTGGCAATTAGATAACAAACACAGGACGCGTAGATGGAGTGAAAAACATTGCTGTGCTTTACAGCCTGCTTGCTCAATAACTCTGGCAATGCAGAATAAAAAAATTCCTCGATAAAAACCATGGAACAGATGTGTAAAGTAGCAAAGCTCTGCTGATTTCAACGGAGCCATGCGGATTTACAGTGGCTGAGGGTTCTGTCCCTTACTGGTGAGTTTTGAAGCTGCTATCAATAACTATGAAAACTCAATAAAAGTGCGTTCTACATGCAAGTCTTATGTCCCGTGAAAATTTTACCACTCTTCTAAATCAGATTCCATATTGCATGCGAAATTCGTGCCAGAAACACAGGACTTCTTAGAGATGCATGTGGAGAGTGACCTGTGCAGAACACAGGTGGGATATTGAGACACCCAATACAATATTGAACATAGAAAGACATCTGCAAAATTTTTTTGTGGCAGACTGATCAAGCACATTGATCATGAAATTAAAAATAGTATTGCTTAAGCAAAGAAAATTATTCCAACATTTTAGGTCAGCAATTTTCATTACGCATCCCCCCCAAAAATGCACACAATTCCAGTAATACACATCAGAAATTGTGTGTGCTTGTGAGGCTGGCAGAAAAGACCTCATCTCTCATCAGAGGAAGAAGGATAGCCCCATGTTTGGCAATGCCTGGCAGTGTGTATGCTATGTCAAAAAAAAAAGAAACATGACTCCGGACACAGCCAAACAGAACAGAAGCAAGAAGGCACCAACAAAATTATAAGGGGAAAGGGCAATGAGGAGTCTTTTGGGAGAGCAAGCCATTATGTGCAGCAAAATTATTTACCACCACTAGCTATGCAGTAGTACCCAATATGCACTACAAGCAGGTGCTTTACTTTATTACTAGTACAAGACTCAGAAAAGAGTATTTTCAGTATGTTGCTAATTCCACGCTGGATACAGAAGGGAGGAAGGGTGAAAAGATGACAAACGCTCTGAAGTCACAAAAGGAGTTTTGGCTCATGAAAGTTTATCTCTGCTAATAAAGAGAACAAATTGACATCAAAGTAAAGATGTCATTAGCAATAAGGTGCAGCAAGGTGCAGCACTTCGTCACTAGTGGAAGAATGCCGCATGGATCCTTTTGTTGGCTTCTGGATGATAATATGAAATTTTTTTCAATACAAACTGTAAACTGAAAAATTTGAAAAATATCACTTTGACTAGTAGGAATGTTTTTAAAGGAAGTGGTTTGAGGTTAGATTCCCTTTCCCACTGGTGCCTACAGTCAGCTTTCATGATTATTTGCATAAAGAATTACTAGATTTCAAAAAGCAGGACTTGAAAAGCTCAGGAGCCAGAGTTGCTTTGTTTGTACCACTAAAAACTTGACACTTGCAGAGAATAGTATTTCTTACCCATTTGTTTATGAGCACACATTTACATCAGAGAGAGACTGCTATCCACAAAATGAGTGGCACAGCTTAACAACAACTACCTTTATGACAATCTTTTGGATCCAACACCTGCACCACATCCCACTAATCTGTGTTTCTGGGATTCAAACAAACATCCCAGTATCTGTCAGTCTTAATATCAGTCTTTGCACTCTCTCCTTCCCCACACTGGCTCAGAACGATAACAAATATCAATTGCTTGGCAAATTGCAGGCTCTTAACTCAAAAATAAAATTAATAGGAACCTCCTAGTAATTTGGTGGACTTCTAAAAACACTTCTTTCTAGGAAAGATCGAGATCTACATGTGAGTGACTTTACAATATGAGAACACCCTGGAAATACTTAGTAATCCAGACCAATTTACAAAAATTAGTATCAGTATACTTCAAAACTTGTAATAATTTCAGAAAGCAATTTCTGTCTACAGTTCTCCATGTGCAGAATGCAGGACAGCACAGTGCAGTAGAAAAGTCATTGGATCTATAACATTGGGATGACCCACGGCTAGAGGAGGTGGGTGGTCACCGTCCCTAACTTGTAGTGCTGGAGCCTTTATGTGACAGGGTTTTCTGTGTCTGTCTGAAAGTGATGTGGGTCTGACCAACAGCCAGTGACAAATAGCATAGTTGTCCCCTATTCATCACATGGGCTTTGAAAGAGGCCATCTAGCAGATGTATGTGATTATGCTCATGTTGGGTGTGCCTTTAAAATAAAATTGTTAAGGTTGCAAGGTCGAGCAATCAAAACAGCAATGCTAGAGTTAGAGCTGGCTGTGGAAAAACAGTATGCGATCACATATTTTCTCCTACTTTCTGCAAAAGTGAATTGAACTAAAATAAACCTTATTCTGCCATTTTTCTGCTTTGCAAATGCATTTTCGTTTGAGCATGTAGTTAAAAATTACTTATTTCAGCATTTGAATGCAAACATGGAGTTCTCTTAATCAAATCCCAGCATCTTCCAGTCTCTTTTAAACCCTGACAGGCAGCACCTACAAGGTGTGTCATATGTTTCGGTTTGACAGTGAGGGAAAACACATGTGCAGCTCTAACAGGACAATCCCAGTGCATTGCGCACTATTTACACGCCTGCTGCCACTGCAAGTCACCCTCAAGCGCAACCATCTTGTGTTCCATGATAATTGCAACAAGGTTTTGCAAATCAATTAAAATCCACATTGTCTTCTCGCTGTACACAAACAGCACAGAAATGCCATGTCATTATTTTTTTTCCAGCGATTCAGCCCTTCAGGTTACATTTTTGTCATCCTTTACCTTTACCTCGATGTTCATATTGTCGCTGTCAAGCCAGGAAGCAGTAGTGACAGGCACATCTTGAATAGCCATCTTTTACTCTCAAATAATCTAGTTTGCAATGGGTATCTTTACCTACTATTCTTCTATTTTCCATCTCATGAGCCGCCATGAAATTGACATTTAAAACTAATTGTACGGTAAAATCCCGCAGATTCCAGAAACTGTGTCTGAGATTTGTGGCAAGGCAGTAGAACCAGATTCCCCCCGTATTAGTTTTCTGTCTGCTACATAACTGTGAATGAGTGCTAAAGGGGATTATTAGGCCCCAGTGGTGAGATAGAGTGCATATAACTAATCTGCATTGCTTATCTCGAGCAGACAGTGGTCTGTCAGGACCTGTCTACATGCCCTCCATGCTTGTCCCTTCCTTTATTGTCTTGCCGCTGCTGTTGCTGCTGGTGGCTCTCCTCTGCTCTTATAAACAACCAATTACTGCCCCAAACAGATGTCTGTGGCTATGATCAAATAATTCAGTTGGAGTGAAGAGGCCTTAAACAGGTCAATTCCATTCAGTTAGACATGGTATCTGAGCGAAGGCGAAAGGAGGCACTGCAGGGTGACCTGAAGTTGTGAGTTATTGAGAGTAGGTAAACTTAGGACAGCAGATAATGAATCAGCTTTCACCAGTTAACACTGTAAAAAATACATAAAATGAAAGCTGAAGAACTGAATGGATGAGTTAACAGAAAAGTGAATACCTTTACAAAGTACAACATTTCATTTTATGTATTCGAATTAATAAGAGACACATGCCTGTCTGCAATTGGCCATGAGTTTCTAAAGCTAAAAAGCTATATACAGAAACAGCAGAGCAGTGGGTGAGTTCAGTGGGATATTTTTAACTAATGCTGGTACTGATGAACTGTAATCTCCAGCAAGAGAATTTGATACATGTGCCTTTGACAAAGTATGATTTCCATTAAAATATTATGCCAAATTCAGGGTTTATAGCTTGCCTCTTCAATAAATTTGTATTTAGCTATTGTCTTCCTTGGTCTGCAGGGGAAACAATGCGTATCGGGCAGATGCTCAGACATCAGAACAATTAATGTAGCTTTCAAAAAGAAAAAACAAAAAGAGAACAGCTTTAAATCTTTTGTGCCTGTGCAACAACCAACCACCCTACAAGCGATCATAAAAATACACGGTTGTTTGACGGGTAGTTATGTTAAGCTATAACCATAACCAAAAGCCATGACCAAAAGGGTGAACAAGAGAATCCTTTTATTCTCTCCTTCTGATTCAAAAGTGCTTTCAACTGCAAGATTTTCTGTTCTGCAACACTGTCATACAGCCACCCAAGCATAGTGACCTGATCTGCTATAAATTCATTGGGGATTGGGCCCCACCCATAATTTTCCATAGAATCAAGCAAAATTCCCTTGCAAGACTCAGTTAATACCCTTCACATTATGTCTAGCTAAGATATATAAATATTCATATGCCCGGGTAAGAATTAGCCTGCCAAAGAGGGTTGCAGATACTGGTGAAATCTGGGACAGTTTCACTCAATTTCCCAGAGATTTCTCAGAAATTTTTTCAGACACTCCCACAACTAGGAGAGAGTGTCTGCCCAAAAGAGCTTATGAACCTCAGGCTTTTGGTATGTTTTTAACATATAGCCCCATACAGCAGACAGTAGACAAGCTGGCTAATGTGTAAGGAGCACCAGGAGGTAGCATGCATAGAGGTGACGTGAGACCTCTCTGGACCTTCAACAGCCCTTTTATCTCAAAGCAGCAAGGAGTTCCACAGGTTTTTTGTACTTACTGAACAGGTAAAGTACTACAAGGTTTTCAGAAGAGCAGGAACAGAAGCAGAAACAGCAGCTCTAGATGCCCCCTCACGTGAGCTGAGGACAAAACCAGGGCTGAACAAGAAAAGAGTAGGGGTTTAATTCAGAATATATGAAATGAAAGAGACTGGCGTACTTTGTATGCAGATGGAATAGACAGAGAGAAAGACATAGAGATGAAAAGATAGGGAAACGGGAGATAAGGGAAGGACTGAGAAGAGGACAAAAGGCAAACAGGTCCTTGGGATTGATGAGGAGGTACTGGAAAAACATTACCAAGGCTGACCTCCACATTGAGGGCTGAGTTAGGGACACTGAAGAAATCATTTCATGGGTTTTACCAAGAAAAAACTTAAAATATGTTTAAAACTTAAATAGATAAGAGAAGGGGTGCAGTTTACCAGTGGGGAGCTAGGCCACAGACAAAAAGAACTTTACCTGAAGTCTCAGTCCAATTTACGGTTAATTCTTTATTAATCTCAGCATAGCTGGAGCATAGCTTTCAGCTCCAGCTATCTGGAAAGGGAGACCATACCTGAAAACTTCAGAACATATGTGATCCCAGTGCAAACTTCAAAATAATATTAATAAAAAATAAAT
Organism: Falco punctatus; assembly: GCF_963210335.1. NCBI lineage: Eukaryota > Metazoa > Chordata > Aves > Falconiformes > Falconidae > Falco > Falco punctatus. The sequence continues at coordinate 45,472,538 of NC_137580.1, read as the reverse complement.
ACCTGGCTGGTTAGCATACCTTGTGCTGTATGCTGTTACAGCACTCAGCTAGCATTTACGAGCTGCCTGAAAAAGTTTGTCTAGAAAAGCCTACTCAGACACATCCATACAAACCACCAACACCCCAGTTCACACCCCCGGTTTTCATAGAATAAACCCTGATCATCTGTAATACTTACATACAGTTTTACAGACTGTCTGCACATTCTGCATTTTGTACTTGCTTATCTCTGTTCTATACATTTAAGACTTAATCTTTCCTTAGAAATCAATTTCTCCCAAACTACTAATTGAAGCTACTTCTCCATCAGCTAATTCTGACTTCTCGTTAGGGGACACCTCCTTCACAATATCTGCAGTCCACAATAGCGTCATCATCCATCCTTCCTCCATGCTATCACATTGAAAATAAGTTTAATTATTCTACTTCTCTTCTTAGACACAGACTTCCTATACTGACAACTTCTGAGGCGTGGGCTGATCACAGAAACAGAATATGTCACAAAACAGAATAGAACAGAAATAGCATAAATCATGGCCGGATCACGGACAGTCTGAAGAAGTACATTCCTAGCCCACGTTCTTGGTGCAGAAACTGGAAGCATGTAACATGCAGTCTTCAAACCTGGGATGCAATTAGAGACCTAAAATACAATTTTAAAACCCATCTTGGGTTTTTTTTGTTATTAGCTGCTCATCACCTTTCTAAATCCATTTGTGCTACTTCCCACCCTGACTATCAACAGTGGCTCTTACCAGTCAGCGACAGATTATTTCAGTTCAGTTAAAAAGTGAGCATAGCAAAGACAATCTAGTTGGGTTCATGTGCTCCATTTTGTGTAACTAGTCAAACAGTAAACTGATACATTGACGAAAGATAAAATATTACTAAGTTATTTTGAGTCAGCTGTTTTAACCTAACTTGTAAAAGCAAATCACTGGGAAAGCTCCTGCACTTGCGGAGTTTTCCCACATCCTGGGGCAATGTTGCAGCTCACCGCTCAGAAACATGCCCTCCGTAGCCTCCTGGGCAAATCTACACCATCTTTGGGCATTTAAGGAAGCACCATCAGAACAACATATTTAAACAAGGGACTGACCTGCAACACGTGCCTGGTGCTGTGCTGCATTAACCTTACCAGCTGAAACCTCTCTGCTTGAAGTACTTTGAAACTCTATTAATCATATTAGTAGTCAGTGAAACACAAATTTGGTGGCTGAAAGGATGATTCAAACAGCTAAACCCGCATGTGACATCATCTGAAGTTCAAAAAGCTTCAAGTGAAGCAGAACAAGAACCAGGAAATCCTTTCCTAGTGCCATGATTTAAAGGGAAAAAAAAGAAAACCCTTAAGTGTGAAGTCGGTTGCTGAGCTGGTGCACAGACATTGAGTCAACTTCTGCCATGCCTTTTGCACAGAAGACTGCAAATGATACTGACAGATAAACTGCTTGTCCCTGGACTCTCTTTAAAGCCCTGCTGCAGAGTCTTCAGCAAGCATAGGGCTCCCACAGATCACAGTTAAATTACAGCTTCATTTCAAGGACTTGCAGCCCCATTATTTTTTCCATACCAATAACAACGTGCATCTACACATTGCCTGGCCAAGGTGTTTGAAAGACCAATTCTGTCTTCAGCTACTGTTTCCAGCTTTCCTCACCTCCATATTAAAACACTGACTTTTATACAACCAGCCCCCATGCACCCATCTGCTGGATTGCTCTTGGTCACTCAAGTGCGGTTTTATAAGATCGATGCCAGCAAGAATATGGGCTAATTTTTCTTTGAGGCAAAAGTGAGATATGAGACACAAGTCACATAAAGCACGGTAATTTGGTTGTTTGGGCACTTCTGGCCAAAAGCATCAAGCATTCATTAAGAAGTATTTAAGCAAGAGAATACCCATGGGGAAATACTACGTTCTCATGAGGCAACACATGCCAAGTCACAGAGCAGATACCAACTCAGAGGCACAGGCTACAAAAAAAAAAAAAACACCAAAAAGACCCCCTAGCAAATAGCATAAGCAGAACAAATGGATTTCTGCTCTCACCAAGACCACCATAAATCTGGCCTGAGGTTAGCCCAGAATGGGTGGGAAGAGATCCCAAGCAAGTGATGCTTGCTCATCCTTGGAGGGTTTCCAGTCTAACACCCAAGTAGGTGTGTTCCCAGCCCCATTACTATTATAAACACTCACTGTACCACCGGGTACATGGTTTAACTGCTGTTGATGCTGAATAACTAATTCACTTCAGCTTCAGTCCAAAGGAGGTAGAAACCATTCAATGTGCATTTAGCAGTGATAAAACCAATCTGTAAAAGAACAGATGCGGCCCCTGGTTTGATTGGGATATTTCTAAAATGTTAAACAATCCTTTTCATGATATAAATAACAGAGGTGTAATTGAATTAATATTGACTAATAGTAATTGCTCCTTGTTCCTCAAGTCTGCCTTTTATTAGTGGGAGGAGTGGTGGAGGTTATTGCCTCTTAAAAAAAATAATCCTGAGACCCTGAGGCACCTTTTCTGCCTTATTATTATTGTAATAATGAGGGCAACTGATTTGATCTCTCCTTACACAATACTGCAGCACAGCGATGGCTAAATAAACAGCCAAAGTCCTTTTGTCCCTGTGGGCCGTTTCTCGGTAATTAAAATCAATAGGATCTTTCTCGGAGGATCTCTTTAACCTCATAGAGCTACACTGTTCCGAGCAAGCAATGTAAAACAAACAAATGAACTCACAGTCCTTGTTGAGAGAAAAAAAAATATGAGCAGCACATTATTTTATTAGGATAATACTGGTTTTGGAGAGGGGTCATGGAAGAGGCTGTATTTAAACTTAATTTTTTTAATTTCTTTCCCCTTGCCTGCCCCCCTCTTTCTTAAAAAAATTACTCTGGCAGCATCCTCTATTCCCAGAGGTCATGTGAGCTGAAATAGTCCATTGATCTTCCTTCTTTCAGAAAGGGAATAGGCAACAGAGGGAAAATAAACGTCACTCACTTGAGACTAGTGACGACTCAGAACCTCTCTGCTTAAGGTGCTGTACATTTAAGGTTCAAGAGGAAGATAGGTGAAGGTCTCCAGGGTCTCACTGCTGCTGGTACATGCAATTGCAGCCAAGGACAGTGCAGGCTACAGAGGCTTATGTCCCTGGGCTATGCACCTAGCCAACAGCGGGTATCACTGCCACTGATCCCAGAGTTACGGTGGTGATGACCAGTGTGTCACATACAACAGCCTTGAAGAAAAGGATTTACACCACATGTCTCAGGAATCTTGAATCCTGAGCTGCTAATCAAGGCCGAGTGAAGCAATTAGGCCACATTGCAGATGCAGAAAGGGACCCTATCCTGGTCCACATGAGCAAGAGCATTTTGTCTTGGAAAACATAACGCTGCTGGGCACTACTGTGTAACACTTCCTTAGGATGAACCTACTCAGCAATCCCTTGCTCAGGCACCCAGCAAGCGAGGTGAGCTGAGCTTCTGGCTGACCTAGTGGCAGCTTCTCCTTTCTGGCTGTTCCCAGGTGGCTTCATGACCCAGGGAAGTGCTCTGTACGTGTGGTAGGACATGAAAGCACTTGAGCAAATCCTGGATCTAAGCCAACAGGCATTATCACCAGCAAACAGCAGGAGGGAATCCATCCCCATTAGCTGCCTTTCAGTCCCAACACACTGCCACAGAAGCAACAAAAGTCTAAACACCCATGCAAGGAAGCGGCGTATAAAATGAGAGGCATTTTAGACGGAGGCAATTATACTTGGTTAGACAGACGCTCAGGAATGGGTGGGGAGAGTCAATCTTACGCTCTGGTGGTTTTACAAGGTGTTTCCAAAGGTACAAAAGCAATACAGTAAGTGCTGCAACAGGGAAACCTAAGCACGAAGCTGTTCTCATTGGTACCTCTGCTCCAGGATCCAGTTTCACCTGTTGACAACTGTTGTACATGGTACAGCCACATACAGGTGAATAGGAAAGCTTTCAGAGCTTTGACACGATGAAAGGAAAACTCCTTTGCCTAGATTTTTAGCAAAGTGACTGTCAGGGCTTTGGCCACCAGAAGGCTCTAGCTGGGCAAAAGGAAGACCTGACACCTACATTATGCATACCACCATATATTACATATGCCACCTAGGCATTCCCAGGATTTGCCAATTATTATGGTTAACTGATATTCTGTATATAAAATCTGCTTCCAATTGCTCATAGATCTGTTAAGCTTTAATCTTATACACTGGAATTTTTTCCTTCTCAGATTTGTGTCTCTAGTAAGTGTACTCTGGAAATTATCGAACAAATAGTTCAGCTGTTTCTAAGAAAAAAATATTAAAAATAGAAGACATTGTTTAATGCTTATCATATGCTGGAAAAATCTCCCCTCTGAACAGCAGTAACACCTTCACATGCTGGGCAGTAAACGTGCTATTTGCAGGTGAGGTGGTGTAAAGGAGCCCATAACCATGGAGATCTGTCAAGTTAAGAGCTGTGAAAAGAAAAAATATAAATCTCTGAGTTCACCTGCTTAGTAAAGTTTTCCTTAGATTATATTTGCTCTTGAATAAGTAATATAAACTCAGAAAAGACAGAGATGCTGCCCACAACTGAGCAATCTACAGGGTTGGGAAAGATCTAAAGCCCTGAAACCAGATGGGACTGAACCACCAGCATGGGAGAGAACAGGGAGGAGACAGATCAGATAGGCCCAAGGCACATTTGAATTTTCCATGTCAAAAGCAGAGGCAGCCACCTGCAGGAACAGAGTTCTCAGGTCATCATGCCTGTCAGATGCTCAGCAGGGAGGTAGGGTGTACACCAAACCCAGGTGTACATCAGTGAGCAGCCCTGAGATGCCCGCACTGAGCTGCAGAAAATTAGGGCTTGAGAGCATCCTGCTCTCCAAAAGCAGGATCAGATACAGCTGCATCATTGCTGACTGATGATTATCTGACTTACTAAATAACTCAAGCATCAAAGACTCCAGTACCTCCCTAGCCAGCATATTGCAGCATTTCACCATCTTTACACATAAAAAGTTTTCCTAATTTGTGACACTGAATGCTGTTCGAGCCCATGAACACAGTAGTAGGCAATTTCCTCATCTCCTACAAGATGTAATACTTGAAGACTACACCAACATTATTTAACCCAAGTAAAAGAATAAAATATTATTTAAACATTTAAAAATCTAAGGGGGGGTGATCATTTTGTTAGCATGCTTCTATTCTCTCACTAGTTGGTCCACCCCTTCCTTGGACCAAAACACCCGGCTTGGAGCCCACACTGCAACGAAGCATTCAGATGCATATGATGCGCTACTTCTCCCTGCTGGCAAAAGGCTTTGAAAGGCTGCTCTTCTTGTCAAGTTTGGTGCATTGCTGACCATCTTCAGCCCTCAGAAAAGTGAAGACAGCTTTTCACTGAGGCACATCAATGCTTAATTCAGAAGGTTTGCAGAGATTTGTTTACTCCCTTAAATTTCTACAAATTTTAGCATCTTACAGGATCAGGATCTAAAAATCTGGTCTCAAATGAAAGTGATAAGCAGCACATCATCAGCACCATACTTTTTTCAAACAGCCTATTCAAAAAGGCCGCATTTCTCTGGTTTCTATCATCTTGTTTATTCCTACTGATGTGGATTCTAATATGGTTTCATAAAATGTTTGTTTTACTCTAAAGCATTTTAGGGCCCAGCTGTGGGAAAGATGCTTAAATGGTTCAAAATTCTTCCCCTGAAAACAAGTTTCTGTATTCCTGTTTTCACTATTCACACTGCTAAAGGTCCTATGAATGGAGTATTTTTGTGAACATAGTCTGAGTTCTTCACCTTTTGACTACACAGGCATCGAAAGGAAACATTTTACATATTTAAAACTAAAACAATCAGATACAAAGGAAATTATGTAAAAGCTGATTAAAGATAATGGAACTTTTGTGAATAAAATTGCATCTCACCTCCACGCATGTTATACACAATTATAGGATAAATGCACAGAAAGCTGGTGCTTCTGGTTGCAGCTCAGGGAAACTCTCTTATCGCTGTAATTTGCCTGAGAGGGGAGATGAGTTGGGTTCCAGCTCCTTTTCCATATAAAGGAATTAATTGATTGTTTTTATACTGTGCTGTGCTCAGTAGATGATATCGATTCTCGGGTTTGTGGTTCTCAGTTTGAAGACATCAAACTCGGATGAATGCAAACAGCTGAGGGTTGGGTATGAGAAACCATCCAGGGGTTTCAGCCAAGTGGAGTGGATTTTGGGAGGGAATGTGTTTTGTTTTGGGGTGGTGGTGTGGTTGGTTTGTTTGTTTGTTTAAGAAACAACCTACTACTTGGAGTTTAAAATATGTAGATAAACTTTGTTCTAGGTAATAGCTCTCAGGTGGACCATGCTACCACTTCCTTTCAATTCATATATTCATTTACTGAAAGACAAGGGGAATATCTCTCAAACCACCATCAGATTACAGTGCTGCACGGAGGGTGAAATAAGTTTGGGAGCAGAAGTTACAGGCCCTTTTCTAAGATGTGACTTTCTGGAGTTGTGTGGCTATTTCATACTCCAAGGCTTTCATTTTGTCTAGGGAGCCTCACACCTGAAGTCTGAATATCAGGCAGCTGTTATGACTGATCTTGGTTGATCTCTTTGTGTCTATTTGCATTACCTGAACTGGAGAAGAGGGTCTGTGCTAATTGTGAGTGGCAGCTTTGTATTACCTAGCCAGCAATTGTACCTCTTAAAGTATGCGGTCAACTGATTAATATCTTATTAAGCAAATTATTTCTGGAGCTCTGTGGCAGCCATGAATCTGCCCTTTGCAGAAGTGCCAAAGCAGTGTTCCAGCAACACTGATGCTATGACCCACCAAGAAACTTAAACCCAGTGATCACTCCCTAATAACCTATCATGCTACAAGCTCTACAACGACAGTAATAAAACATGCACAGGCAGACCCCAAGGTGGTACAACCGTAACTCCCCATCCGGCACAGCAGCCAGTCTGAAAAGTTGCAGCAAACAATTTACTTCCCCTGGCTTCAGTACACTCATGCATCATTGACTCTGGCTCCTCTGTACTCTGCCACTCGTGAGTTATCTGGCCATTTCTAACTCATGAAAATAAATTGTTTATCTGCCTTCAAGTTATGCAGCCCCTGTTACCTATAGATATTCAGATATGTGCAGGGTGTTCTGCATCTTGTGCATGGAGCTCCCACACAGGGTTAGTAATATCAGACTGCCAGAAGAGGCAAGAGCAAAATAATAATTAAACTAAAAAAAAAGTAAATTAGAAAAAAGAAAAAGACCAAACTATTTGTTTATGCTACTTTGGAGCAAACCCACAGTTACTCCATAGAGAACAAGACAGATTTAAATTGCTACCAAGTCAGAACTTCCTACAATTTTGAACTAGAAGCAGCATTTTACATCCACTGCCAAAAGCTGCAAATAGCCATGCAAGGCAGGGCTTTAGACTTTGGAAGTTACTCCTGATGTACAGCAGTGCAAGTGAGGATTGAGTTCACCAAGCAGAGTTACAGATGGCATTGAGCCATCTCCCTATCTACCTACCTCTATAACTTGATACAACCTTAAGGACAGCATTTGTTCAATAAATACATGAACTCATGTGGATTTTATGAAGTGAATATCCTTTGTTCCTTGTTCAACCCTGTCTCTCTGTATTTAAGCAGTACTTCTCTTTCTAAATTACCAGTAAGCTGGCAACACGTTAATTCTCAACCTGAATTTGTACAGGGCAAGGAATTTCACCCAATAGAGCCTCTCTTTAAGCTGCCTTTCACAACCTCTCATGGCTTTTCAGACTTAATTTTCTATAGATTGCTTGCCCACTCGAGAGGAGAAACTTGAATGCTCTCAGCCTGCAGAGCCGGTGCCTGCAAAAAGATGTCAGGATCGTTCACCACAGCCCCTGGATGCAAGCTTAACTGCTAGTGGCTGCTTTTAGCACATCAATGTGAATTACTTGACTGGCGAAACTAAGCAGCAATTAAACACCTCACCACTAAGCGGAAATGAGAAATTTACTGTTTGGTCTTCAGATAAGCTAGAGCCTCCTGTGAGCTACTGTTATCAAACCCCAGGGAGGACCGGTTAGAGTCAGAACAGTCTCAGTCTGTGGCCAAAAGGGGAAATATTTCTAGTGAAACAGAAATCAATTTTTATCATTCCCCCCTTGTGGTTTTTCTGGAGTGCTGATAGCAAAGGCCATGAGAAGGGAAAGGTGTTGAGGTTTAACCAAGATTACACCTGGAAGCAACTGCGTTGTACTGTTCAGTTTTAGTTAAGTACACAGGGGATGGGTAAGCAAGCCAGGCAAAACCCTCTCTGTTTCAGCAATCACCTTACTATGGGACAAAGAAACAAGTGAAACTCTGCTCACGTGCACAGAGGAAGCAACAAGAGATAAACAGCCTCAGAGGATATCAAAAATTCTAAAAGAAGCACACTTCTGTTCAAAGACCCAGGCTTTTATTTTTAAGCATCATTGAGGACTGATGTTGTAGGACTCCTCTCACTTAGACCAGGAAAGACGCCCACAAATGCTTGCTCTGCAGTAATAAAACCTCTGAATTATTTCTGGAGCTGCCTGTAACCAAGTTCATGCTATGCTTTTGTGAATGGCTTATGAAACTACAGGGAAAAAACGTTTCTGCTATTTCCTGTTGGTCCTCTTCTATTTGTCTATCAACATGTAAGATCTCAGTGAAGACACCAATGCATTGCAGTCAATGCCAACAACCACTTGACATTATCTCACTTTCTCCTTGCTCCTTCCCGAGTTGTTTCTCTCGCTGCTTTTGATCCAAATTCTGTTAATCTTAACACAATTCCAGCCAGGCTACACACAGAGCAGAGGAGAAGGAACACCCAAAGGAAAACTGGTGTTAACTTATACATGGTTGTATGGCCCACATCATAGCAACATGACCTTGGTCTTTAACTGGCTGTTATCAGAAGCATGATCTTCCACTGTGTCCTCTCTCCAAAAACCATTCAAGTATGTTTTGACAGACTTTTCCATGGACTGCTGTTCATAAACTGTGCCTCTCCTTCAATCGATTTCCAAAGGAGCAAACTTTAATATCCCGTGTGGTCTAGTGCTGTCTGGTCATGGAATGCTTTCTTTCCATAGTGATCCCTTCAGTCTTTCTTCTCTTGGGCAGGATCACTTGGGCACATACTGTCCAGGCTAGGAGGGGTTAATGCACACTTGACTTGTGCTGCTTGCTTGTCCTGGGTGGTTCACATCTGGCTGGTCCACCAGCATCTACATGACAGCTGGACAACCAGTAATTACTGGGAGGTACTGAAATCACACAGCTGTAACAGAGAAATAGGTGAAGTCTTATGCGTTGAGAATGTAACTTGTGATGTTTCTCCACCCACCACTCACGTACACACACTTTATATATACTTTGTGTGATTTCAAAGGCTATTTGTCAGACAAGAAAATTAATTAGTCGATAGGTATTCCTCACAGACACTTGCAATCAACGTAAAGCTTTGGAGAGTATCTTGGCTTTAACAGCGGTGCATTTTTTTCCTCTGAGTCTTTGTTGGTGATATTTGCTCCATGTTTTGTGTAACTAGTGATGAGAAAAGGCTGAATTCTTTGCTTTATTTTGCCATCCTGCTGCTTTGATATGAGTTGCCGATTCTCAGAAAAGGGGCAACTACCTATATTTCCATAACAATAATCCACACACAGCTATGCGGTCAGATACTGGTCCCACAAAGTGAATCACATTCATTCCCCCTCATGGCCAGACAGACACTGAGGGGCTGGAGCGTGTCCAGAGCCGGGCAGGGGCTGGGGCAGGGGCATCAGCCTGGAGAGAAGGGGGCTGGGGGGGACCTTATTGCTCTCTACAGCTGCCTGAAAGGAGGTTGTAGGCAGGTGGGGTCGGTCTCTGCTCCCAGATAACAAGCAATAGCACAAGAGGAAATGGCCTCAAGTTGTGCCAGGGGAGGGTTAGATTGGATGTTGGGACACATTTCTTCACTGCAAGGGTGGTCAAGCACTGAACAGGCTGCCCAGGGAAGCATTTGAGCCACCATCCCTGAGGTGTTTAAAAAATATGGTTGTGGTTCTTAGGGATATTTTTTAGTGGTGAGCTTGGCAGTACTGAGTTAATGGTTGGACTTGATGATCTTAAAGTTCTCTTCCAACCTAGATGATTCTATTCTATGACACTAAACTAGCAACATCAGTGCCAAACAGATACAAATCAGTACTTTATGACATGAGTTACCCATTTGCTAACTTGAACAAAGTGCCTGGAAAGAGGTAGGTACTATTGCAAGCTGTCTAGGGCGATTCTTTGGGAGAAATCGTCCACAGTCAGGGTGGTAGGTCCACTAGCCAAGAGCATAATGGTATAGCTTCACATGACCCATGCATTAATCCAAGAGAGCTGTCAGACACCCCACAACGGGGATCTAGAGATCGTGATTTTGGAGGTATTGATTCAACTGGATAACCAGACAAAAATAACAATTTGTTTCTGGTTGGTTGGTTGGGGGGGTGGGGGGGAGGGCAGGATGGGGTCCCCCTTTTTCCTTCAGATCACACAGCCACAGAGGAAATGACAAGAACATACGTCTGGACGTAGCAAAAAGCAGCAGCTCACAGTTTGCTCAGGTTTAGCTGTCACGCAAGGCCAAGCCCTTTTTGGCTCCTAAGCCTGTCATAGATGGGAGCAAGGCTCTTGGACTTCCCGCTGCCATGCATGTACAACCTGTTCGATTTGCAAATGGAACTACAACAAATCCAGCAGTCAGCTCCCCACACACAAAATGGAGAAATACTCTTTCTCCTGTTCTTTGCACGATTTAGTAATCAAACTGGAAGTTCTTCAGGTCAATAACAGCTCTTAAATTGGGTTTGTACAATACCTGGCATAAGAGGACCTCATCTCATTTGCTCATACCGATACCAAACAACACCTTAAACAACTTAAAAAGCTACCACTACTACTCAAAACCAGAGTTGCACTGAAGAAATGGGCCATGACAGCTAATGCATTTCTGGGTAGTTTTGAACCAATTCTGCATGGAATTGTAAATTCTGAGTCTGACAGTCCAAAAATATGATAGATTGTTCTGCGTTTATTAAGGAATTTACATTCCTTCATGTTTTTAGGCAACTGACTTCACTGTGACAAGAGGGTGAGCAGGTTTAAGAAAATTACTCAAGCATCCAAATCCTTCACTAAGTAGGTTTTTAATTTTTATGCACATTAGCATCAATTCCTTGACTTTAGACAAGCTGTGCAGAAAACAGAAAGACACCAGGAAATAGGAGTTACCACAGCCTACCTCCAACATCTACAACATAAATGTTACCATGTGAGATAGTGACAATCTCTTTGTATAGCCAGTATCCATTTGTTTCTACTTTGGGTGTTTGGTGCATCCGAAATATTTTAGACAGCTAATTTAGGATAAGATAATTCATGCTCTCCAAGTCCCTATTTTTCTCCCCTCTATCTGAAGAGGAAGCCAAGGGTGACAAAACCAGATGTCTCTGTCTCCCTCTGGACAAAAGAATTCTGTTCCACATATGCAACTACAATGGCCTGAATTTTAAATTTCACACGTAAAATATCCTCAGCCCAGTGTCTGCAAACAATAAGTAGTTATAAATTATACCATGTAGCCCAAAAAGTCAGCCAGCCGTGAAGCAAAGGCAAGCCTCCCTCTACAAATAACAGGGCTGACCTTTTCCACAGCCAGATATAATGCACCATCAATGTTCAGCATCTTAAAGCCATTTCTGAACTTCGATAATAGAGTACCCAGGGCTTGGGCCCGATGTCCAGAAATGCTCAAAATCCTGAATTCCTATTCACCAAGTGCTGAGCACTTCACAGGATCAGCAACAGCAGTGAGTTTTCCAATGATATGATGGGCCCATCGTGGGTTTTCCTCCATTGAAGGCACGAAGCACTTGTTGCTTTATAACAAACTGGAATATCCAGGTCCAAATCCTAGATTAATTCCTTACCTTATTCAACTCAGAAGGTCATTTGTAGCTTTGCAACGAAAAAATCAGTTTGAGGGCCAAAAGTGTCAACATTGGTGAAAATTAGATTCTGCATCTAATTCTATTTTTCTTGGTCATTAAAAAGAAGAAAACAACCCAAAAGGTTTATGTCCCATAAGCCCTCTTCGGCCTTCCTGCACAGTCAGTGTTCTCACCTATTTGTATTTCAATCTCCACTGCTTCGCCAGCACACACCACAGTTACATGTTCTGAGTGGGAAAATCCACCTTTTACACATACTGCTGGTAATGCATTTGTGCATTATTTTTTTTAAAAAAAAAGGCCATTTATCTACAAATCCTATTTCTCATTCTGCATTCTGGTACCAGATCACTTGGCAACCCAGCCCAGAGCAGCACTGTCAGCTAGCCCAGAAACAACTCTATATGTGCTTGACTGCAGCCCCTTGGCATCATACCAATACCCCATCAGACTAAGGCATTCCTGGAATTCAGGACTAACATTTTGTTAGGTGTATTTGTCAGGAAGTCACAAAATACGTCATTGCTGTGTTGCTAAAACCCTTGAGCCAGAACTTCCACCAGTGCCAAACCCTTGGACTACAGCTGAAGTCAGTGAAGGCTTTCTCTCTCCTCATGTTGCATCAGCTCCTGTGATAGCTACAATTTACCTCCTTTAGCCATTCTTTCCACCCCCATTTAACATCTTTCCCTCAAAAAACAAACAAACCAGGACAATACACAACCATGCCACCACCAGGTCTGCCCCCCACCGTGCATGGCATCTGGATAGGCATCCCCTGGGATCAACACTCTGGAGCAAGTGAGAGTTTTTCCCCCTCTGTGCCCAAGAATTTAAAACAAGTGGAAGAACAGTCTTACACCCCAGCAGGTCCTCTCAGCCAGGTATTTTTCAGTATATGCTGGGATGGGAGGATGTCTCTCCTCCCCCCACCCAGCAAGGCAGCCAACCTGGAAAGAAGGGGGATGGAAAACTCAACTCCTGATTTCAAATAATTTCAGGCTGAGGTTTTGCAAGAGGAATCGCAGCTGTGACATGCCCACCACTCTAACCATGGTGAATGAATCTGGCCACGAATCGTTAAGCTCCCCAAGCATCCAGCGCTCTCAGCCTGCTACTAATCACTCAGAAATCTGGCTCTCCGGATTATTTGTCGTAAGAAATTGCTTCAATTCAAAAAGATGATCTGGAAGTTTAATATTAATCAAAACAGGGCATGTACCAGCAGAGATGCAGTTTAAATGTAAGTGTGAGATAAAGGAAAATAATTGCGTTCACCAAATTCCACACTGACATGAGAAAAATGCCTCACCAGTGCTGAGACAAAGCAGAGGCATTAACAAGCCACCTCTTCCCAGCCGCAGCGGGGCTGGAACACACGCAGAAGTGCAGTTTGCTGTATTTTTGCTACCTGACAGCATTGCTGGTCCAGCCAGAGCACAAGTGGGCTGCAGCCAGCAGCTGCAAAACTGCCCACTCCTGGGCATCATACCTGACTGCAACTGCTGGGTCTGTCAGTCAGAGTTGTTATCCAGGCTGCAGCAAGGAATGGGAATTTTGGGAGCATAATTAATCTAATCCTAAAGCAGCTGTCCAGAACAAGTTAAGAGAAACCCCTTTAAAGTCAGGAGATAGGGATAACATCCAGCCGTGGGGCTAGAGGCACGAGTGGGGCAGTAACAGCACTGTGCTGCACATCAGGGCTGAGGTGAGCTGGGAACCCATGTCCTTAATTTACAGCCTGGCTATATTTGAGCAGCTCCATTCTTTGGAAGCCAAATGCCCATTTCCAGCCAAACCTGCTTAGCCCATCTCTAGTTAATTAAGTTCTGCTTTAAAACCAGTAGCAGTGTTGCTGGGCTCTGCAATTGTCCTCCAGTGTCAAAAAAAATGATACATGTGTTAATATCCTGCATGTTTTAAGCTCCAAGAAGCAAACTGACCCTGTGGAACCGTCATTAGTTGTTTTTTAATTAACTGCTCCACATTTTCCCCCCAGATCTTGCAACAACTTGCAAAAATGGGGAAGCAAATCTGCTCAGCAATAAACAGCACTAGTAATGCTCATATACCAGAACAACTTTTGTTCTCACATATGTTTGTCACGAGGCTGTCTTCCTTTTACCAGTACCAAATCTACATCAAATGGAGTTTTTAAAACAATGTAATCAGAGTACTCACCATTAAACTCCCATCTTCATTAGTATCTCATTTAACTGCTGAATTTATATCCCCAAGCATCTTTAATTTATTGATTGTTTCAGGAAGGTTTTTCTCCTGCGTTATTTTTCTTTCTATTTAGCATCATTTAGTGGAATCTGGGCAATGATTTGCATTCTGGTTTTGACATAGCAGGTTACAGGTGTTTAAATTATTTTACTAAGCTGCCACCTGTTGTATCATAGGCAAAAATATCAAAACAGAACTCTTGCTAAGATACAGGCATCCTTGTCTAAGGGCACACAAGCACTCAGAGCATGAAACTCGGAGCCTGTCCTTCCTCTGCTACCCTGGGTGTTGGGTGGAGCAGCAGCAATCCATGGACAGCCACAGGAGGCCAGGCCTTGCCTCCCAAACACCACCCTGAGCATCACATACACCACCCATGCCCTGGCGTCAGCAGACTCTCCCTGTGACCCAGTCCGAGGCACATCAAGTATGGTATGGGACATGCTGTTGGCATGCATCTGGGAAGAAGACACCTGAAAGACCCTGGAAAACCACTGCAAGTCCCTGATGCACACCATTTAAGGTCTAACAGACAAAATACAGGAATGAAAAGACACACAGAAAAAGGAAACAACTGTCCAGACCCCCACCAGTACCAGGAACTGAGATGAGGACGACCCCTGCAGCATGCATCCCCTCCACAAGCTCACAATGCAGCTTTCCTTACTGCTGGTCCCTGGCTACCTCCCCTCAGAAAGGAGGAGGTCTGCCATCAGTTTCACAGCAAGCAGGATCAGGCTGTAGACAGGGCTCTAAAGAGATCTACAAATGCCTGGGGAAGCTTAGCAACCATCAAGACCTCACTTGGTCACAGTCCCAGGAAATGGTTCAAAGTAGGCAACCAAGAACACGACACAGCATCCCCTTTTCTCCAGGAAGTAAAGAGCAAAGGGAGTAAATCCCTGCAAGAAGGCAGCATTTGGAAAGTGAGATGTAAAAAGCCTAGGAAGAAATTAATTAAGACCTTCTAACAACCAAGCTAATTCCTCAAAACTCAGGGACTACCAGCTTCTCAGCTATCTCACTGGTGCTCTTCCAGCAGCACTTTGTATGGGCCAAATCTTGCTGAATGGCCGTGGCACAGAGCTAAGCTTACAGCATCCCTGGTTGCACGGTCCTCTTCTGTTGGACTAGGGTGAACAGCAGCATGGACAAAACCAGGAAGAAAATCCCTTACAAAAACACACTCTGCTAAAACATCAATATCATAATATCTGCAGCTTGAACAACAACTTACTTCTCTTTCATTGAGTCTGTGTCCTCTCCTGCCTGACACCAGGCTCTCTCTTTTTCCTCTGAGAAAGGGGGAAGGGGGGGGAATAGGACATCCCTATCACTCCAAACCTACCTCATTAAACCCTGCAGGTGCTTCTAGTTTCTTCTTGACCACTGGTTCAGAGCCTGCTGGGAACAGAGCAAATAACTCTGGTAATGCCCTTAATTACAGCCTACTGGCAATGCCTTCTGCCGGTGCTGTCAGAGGGAAGCTGCCCTGGATGTGGGAAGCATTAGTCAGGGTAAATGTGCTGCCTGTTTAGAACAAGAGGTTGCTCCGAGTCAGAATATAACTGGGGGGAAAATCAATTCAGAAATTGAGACCATTCACAACTATTTCTTGGAAGGTCTTATAATAGGGTAGTCCTCAGACCTACTCTTACCTGAATCAATTCTTAACCCCTACCCTGGAAGAGGAGGCTCTGGTCCAACCCATTACCTCAGGAAGTCACCGTCAGCACGTTCTCACTCCAGCAGAAAACAGCTCCCCACTCCTCACCCGCAGCCAGACCTGCATTTCTTGTACTGTTGCTTCAGCAAATCTCCCTGGAGCTGTGCAGGGACGAGACAGGCGTTTATCAACAGTGAAACGCATAGTCCCAATCTAAATGTAGATGTGAGCAGCTATGCGGCCATGGCCCTATCGCATCATGGAGAAATACACACCCGCAGGGAAAACAAAATTTCCATACTCCCTTTTCCCTCTTTTCCCCATTCCCCACCCCACCCCCCACCTCCCACAGCTAAATCAGTACCTGAGTGGCATTTGATCATGCGCTGGGGCCATCAGTGGCATAAACCAGTATATAACCTGCATTACTGTGGTATGGTGTTGCCCCAAGGTGATTGCAGCCCCACCAGGGACTGGGGTACCCGGTGGTTCAGAAATACAGGAGAGTCTGTCTCCAACAGCTTCCATGTACCGTGTTGATCAGAAAAGGCCCATGAAATGGAGGAGAAGAGGTTGGAGTTCCTGACCATAGATGCTGCCCCGTGTATGGCATGCCCTCTTCTGCTGGAAGAGGTTGTATGCCAGTTGTGTGGTAAATGAATTATGGACTGAAGTAGCACCCACCCAAAAGAACCAGGGAGCTTCAAGCATGTAGCTATGAAACTTTGACTCCCGAAGCGCAGCAAAAGAAAGCATAAAACAACTCAGTTGCCTGATAACCTTACAGAGCAACCCTGCAAAGCTCGACTTGTTAACGATACGCACACAGCACCATTTGAGGTTAGGTATGACCCCTGGGAAAGGAACGTGTCAAAGTGCTGCAGCAGCCTGAAACGTTCCCATTTCCAGTTCACGAATCCCAAGGAGCTGCCAGAAATAAAGAAACGTTCAGGAGGCCCTAAGGCATCAAGCCAAGCCCTCACTCCCTAGCAGCAACGGTACAGATTATGCTTTAAGTGCGAATGGCTAGATGGAGAAGGAAAAAATACCAGGAAGTGTTCTGATGAGTTTCTATGAACTTGAAAAATCCTATCATTGCCTATAAAGTCACTGAGGAGATTGTGAGTGGTGATTGTGCAGTTCTACAGGGTAATTTATCTCCCTGACCAGTACTTCGTAAACTGTCTACTGAACTGCCCTCTGTTAAAACTAAAGATATACAGACACTTGTAAACCTTATCGAGGGGAAAACAACTCAGATAATTTTACACATTTAAATGAAAACCAGGTTCTGAGCTTTTCCAGGGAATGAAAATGTCAGCTCGGCTACCGGAATCCAGTCACCCATGGAAGGGGGGCCAGGAACAGCAAAGTTGAAAAATTACTCAAAAAATTATGCGTGTGGCTGCTCCAAGTTGTAACAGGAAACTGTTGACTACAGTGCTAATTTTCTCAAGAACTTTACCAAGGCACATGTCAAAAAAAATGTGAATAATTTTCCTTCTGCAGCATTTCTCCAAGCATCTGGCTCCATAGTCACCTGTATCAAGGGAAAGGAGTAAAGGAGTTAGTATTCTTTCAGGAAAAAAAGACTGGTTTACTCAGTGGCAAATGTAAACTGTTCCTCAAGATCAAAGACCTCACCTTTGAATTACTACTAAGTTCCAGGAACAGCGATTGAATCTCCACGAAGTTACACCTAAATAGGA